>NC_044406.1:70835658-71138689 GCF_006542625.1 Nomascus leucogenys | reverse complement strand
ACTGATTGGTCAGGTCAGAGATGAAATCATTGGAAGTTAAAGCTGTCTTCTTGCACTGAATCAGTTCCTTAGTGGGGGCCACAAGATCACATGAGCCAGTTAATTGATCTGGGTGGTGCCAGATGGTTCATCAAGTGCAGGGTCTGCAAAATATCCCAAGCACTGATCTTCGGAGCAGTTTAAGAAGGGTTAGAATCATGTAGCCTCAAGCTGCATGACTCCTAAACCATAATTTTTAGTCTGGTGGGTAATTTGTTAGTCCTACAAAGTCAGCCTAGTCCCCAGGTAAGAGGGAGGTTTGCTTTGGGAAAGAGCTGTTATCATCTTTGTTTTAAACTATAAGCTATAAACCAAGTTCCTCCCAAAGTTAGTTCACAGCCTATACCTATGAATAAATGAGGACGACTTAAAGGTTAGAAGCAAGATGATGTCAGTTTGGATCGATCTCTTTCACTGTCTTGGTCGTAATTTTGCAAAGGCAGTTTCAATCGCATCTAAATTGATTTTTCTGCCACCAGAATATTCCCCTACTCTATCCATCTTGCACACTTAGACGAGATTAATCTTTCAAAACATTACATCCATCATGGCCAATGCCACTCTTTATTCTTGGATTAAGAATTTAGAGGGATCCTTAATTTTTTGTTGACAAAAACGAGTCAAACTTTAGTATGGTTGAAGAGAATTATTCTGAGCCAAATATGAATGACCAATGGCTGGTAATAGAGTCTTCAAAATATCCTGAAAACATGTGTCCAAGGTGGTCAGGCTACAACTTGGTTTTATATATTTTAGGGAGACATAAAACATCAATCAATACATGTAAGCTATACATTGTTTTGGTCTGGAAAGGTGGGACAACTGGAAGAAAGGGCTTTCAGGACATAGGCATATTCAAAGATTTTCTGATTGGCAATTCATTGAAATAATTATTATCTAAAATCCACCTAAACTTAAGTAAAATTGATATAAACTGTTAACAGATGAAAGGTATTAAGAATACTTCAAATGTTCAAAAATGTATAGATATGTTCTCTTTTATATGTCTCTACTTGGGTAAAGAATAATGCATATTTCTCAAGCCAAGAGTATTTAAAATTCTACAGTTTAAAGAATTTATTAAAATGTAACAGAAAAAAATAGCTACTTTTAAAATACATCATTTTTATTTGATAAGCACATAGTATCTTTAATGTCTTGGTTGATACTTTTGAAACTATGTATACAAACACATTTTGTTGGCCAATTATATCCCTGCTAAAAATAATCATTGTTTTGATTATCTTTTCAGAAAGGAAAAAAATGAAAATATGAACCACACACTAAAAGTTTATTACCTTTAGGTGGAAGAAAGAAACAGGGTGGGAGAACATAGGAGCGCAGTTAGAATTATTTTAATTATTTTGTACTATGCTTTTAACTATGGAACCAAATAAATGTTTTACATAATAAAAAAAGACTTAAAAATAAGAAAAAAAATTGAAAGCAAACTGAGTTCCAGCAAAGATGGAGTAATAGAACAGATTTAATATCCCTCCTGAAACAACCAAAATATGAACAAAATATACAAAACAATGGTTTGTAGAAATCTGAAAAGCAAGATAGGAGAGTGAACTCAGAAAAATGAGAAACAAAGGAGGTAAGACCTTCAATTGTCCCAGCTTACTGACTTGAGAGAGTTCCCATATGGAGGTGCAAAGAGTGGAAGCCAGAGGAAAAATGGGTCATTTTAGAATTATAAAAAGGTACATTAATTAAGATAACATGAGAATAGTTTAGTAGATTTATGGATCTAAAAACAAAGCCTCAAAGTGTATGAAAGATCTGTAAGGAATAATAGACAAATCCGAAATACTGTCAGAGATTGCAATAACCTCTCTCAATATCTAATAGAATGAGTAAAGAGAAACTCGTGAAAAATAGAGAAGACCAGGCTGGGCGTGGTGGCTCACGCCTGTAGTAATCCCAGCACTTTGGGAGGCTGAGACGGGTGGATCACAAGGTCAGGAGATCGAGACCATCATGGCTAACATGATGAAACCCCGTCTCTACTAAAAATACAAAAAAAATTAGCTGGGCATGGTGGCAGGCGCCTGTGGTCCCAGCTACTCGGGAGGCTGAAGCAGGAGAATGGCGTGAACCCGGGAGGCGGAGCTTGCAGTGAGCCGAGATCGCGCCACTGCACTCCAGCCTGGGTGACAGAGCAAAACTCCGAAAAAAAAAAAAAAAAAGATAATATCGTACAAATAGTAACTAAATATCAAAGTGATCTTCATGTCAAAATTTGTTACCATCAATAATCAATTCATCTAGAAGATATAAAATTATAAACATATATGCACCAAACCAGAGTTTCAAAGTATAAGAAGCAAACATTGACATAATTAAAATGAAAAAGGGTGATTCCTATAATAATAGATGGACATTTCAATACTCCACTTTCAACAATGCATAGAAAATCTGCACAGAATACCAATAAAAAAATTAGACATGAACATGACTATTAAAAAATTAGAACTAAGAGACATATATAAAATGCTCCAGACAATGTTTCTGAGCACAAATAAAATATTTTCCATAAGAGACTATATATTAGGCACTAAAAAGGTCTCAATAAATTTTAAAATATTGAAATCATATAAAAATATTTTCTGACAATAATGGAATGAAGGTAACAATAACTGAAAAAAACTGGAAAATCCAAAAATGGAATTAAACAACACATTATTAGACAGCAATGGATCAAAAAAAGAAATCACAATAAAAATTAGAAAATAATTTGAAAAAATAACAAAAATAGAAAAATACACAAATTTACAGCATGCAGAGAAAAAAGTGCTAAGAGACATTTTGAGCTGTAAACATCTATATTAAAAATAAAAAATCTCAAATTAATTAACATAACTTTTTATCTGAGAAAATAAAAGAAGAGCAAACTAAACACAAAACTACCGAAGAAAGGAAACAATGAAGATTAGAATGGAGAAAAAATGAAAGAGAAAATAGAAAAAATAGAACTCAAAAGTTGTTTTATTAAATAAACAAATGACAAATATTTAGCTAGAGTGACTTAGAAAAAAAAAGATATAAAGAACTAATTTCAGAAATGTCTCACCTCTCCTGTCCAACATAGTACTGGCAGTCCTAGCCAGAGCAATCAGGCATGAGAAAGAAAAGGCAACCAAATAGAAAAACAAGATGTCAAATTATCTCTCTTAACTGACAATATAGTTTTATATTTAGAAAAACATAAAGACTCCTTCAAAAGGTTCTAGAACTGATAAACGACTTCAGTAAAGTTTCAGGATACAAAATCAATGTAAAAAGTCAGTAGCATTTAGACATACCAATAACATTCAAGCTGAGAGCAAAATCAATAATGCAATCTCATTTAGAGTTGCCATAAAAATAAAATAAAATACCTGGAAATATGTCTAAACAAGGAAGTGAAAGATGTCTATAAGGAGAACTACAAAACACTAATGAAAAAAATCAGAAGGCCAGGCATGGTGGCTCATGCCTGTAATCTCAGAACTTTGGGAGGCTAAGACAGGAGGATTGTTTGAGCCCAGGAGTTCGAGATCAGCCTGGGCAACATAGAACAATTTTATCTCTACAAATAATTTAAAAATTAACTAGATGTGGTGGCACATACTTGTGGTCCCAGAGACTTGGGGGGCTGTGGTGGAAGAATTGCTTAAGCCCAGATGGTCAAGGCTGTGTTCAGCCATGACCACACCACTGCACTCCAGCCTAGGAGACAAAGTGAGACCCCATCAAAAAAAAAAAAAAAGGAAAGAAAGAAGAAAGAAGAGAGAAAGAAAGAAAGAAACGAAGAGAGAAAGAAAGAAAGAAAGAAAAAGAAAAGCACAGATGACACAAACAAATGAAAAAACATTTCATATTCCTGGTTACAAAGAATAAATATCATTAAAATGGCCATACTACCCAAAGCAATCTACAGATTCAGTACTATACTTATCAAACTACCAACGATATTTTTTAGAAGAGTAGAAAAAAACTACTCTAAAATGTATATAGAACCCCAAAAGGCCCTGAATAGCCAAAACAATCCTAAGCAACAAGAGCAAAGCCAGAGGCATGACTTTACTTGACTTCAAACCATACTATAAGGCTACAGTAACCAAAACAACATGGTGCAGTTACAAAAACAAACATACAACAATGGAACAGATTAGAGAACCAGAAATAAAGTCATACACCTACTACCATCAGATATTTGTCAAAGCAAAGAAAAATTTGCAATGGGGAAAAGACCCCTATTAAATAAATGATGCTGGAATTGCTGGCTACCCATCTACAGAAGATTGAAACTAGACTCCTACATTGCACCATATACAAAAATTACTTCAAGATAGATTATAGATTCAAATGCAAGACCTCGAACTACAAATATCCTAGAATGGAACTTTGAAAACACCATTCTGACCATTGGCCATGGCAAATAATTTATGAGTAAGTCCTCAAAATCAGTGGCAACAAAAACAAAAATTGACATGTAACAGCTAATTAAACAAAGATCTTCCACACAGCAAAAGAAACTATCAACAGAGTAAACATACAACCTACCGAATGGGGAAAATATTCACAAACTATGAGTCCAACAAAGATCTAATATCCAGAATCAATAAGGAACTTAAATAATTCAGCAAGCAAAAGCACAAATAATCCCATCAAAAAGTGGGCAAAGGACATGAACAGCCATTTCTCAAAAGACATACAAGCAGCTAAAACACATATGAGCAAATGCACCTCATAATTAATGATCAGAGAAATTCAAATCAAAACCATAATGAGATACCACCTCATGACTATACCAGTCACAATGACTATACCAGTCACAATGACTATTACTAAAAAGTAAAAAAAAAAAAGCTGCTGGCAAGGCTGTGGAGAAAAAGAAATGCTTATACATTTTTGGTGTGAATGTAAAGTAATTCAGCCACTGTGAAAAGCAATATGGAGATTTTTCAAGGAACTTAAAATAGAACTACTATTTGACCTAGGAATCCCATTACTGGTTACATACACAAAGAAAAACAAATCAGTTAGCCAAAAAGACACATGCACTAGTAGGTTTCACAGCACAGTTTATAGTATCAAAGACATAGAATCAAACTAGGTGCCCATCAACAGTGGATTGGATAAAGAAAATATGGTACATATACACCATGGAATACACAGCCATAAAAATAATGAAATCATGTTATTTGCAATAACATGGATGCAGCTGGAGTATATTATCCCAAGTGAGTTAATGCACGAAGAGAAAACCAAATGCCACATGTTCTTAGTTACGAGTGAGAGCTAAGCATTGGGTACACATGAACACAAAGATGGGAACATCAGACAGTGAAGACTACTGAGCGGGAAGAGAGGGAAAGATGCAGGGGTTGAAAAACTCCCTGTTGGGTACTGTGCTCACTACCTGGTTGATGAGATCATTCATAAACTGAACCATGGCATCATGCAATATACCCAATAAAACAATCTTCACAAGTATCCCTGAATCTAAAATAAACGTTGAAACTATTTAAAAAGTGGATGTTACTAAAAACCTTACAGAATAAAAAATGATTATGAAAAAATAATATGAGTAAGTGTACTTCAAAATTTGTATAACCTAAATGAAATGGAAAGTTCCTAGAAACACAAAATTACCAAAACTGACTCAAGAAGAAATAGAAAATTTATACAAATTTACAAGTAAAGAGAATGAATCAATAATCAAAAATCTCTCATCAAAGAAGAGTCCAAGGCCACATGGCTTCACTGGTGAATTTTACAAACACTTAAAGAACATTTAAAGTCAATCATTTCAAACTCTTCCAAAAAATGGAAGATGAGAAAACACTTGCTAACTCATTCTGTGAGGCCAGCATCACCCTAATACCAAACCTAGACACAAAAATCAGGAGAAAAAAAAAAAAACTACAGAACAATAACTCCTATAAACACAGATGTCAAAATCCTCAACAAAAACTAGAAAACAAAATCCAAGAATACATTAAAAGTATTATATATTATAACTAAGTGGGACTTATTTCAGAAGTGCAAGCTTAGGTCAACATAAGAAAATCAATCAATATAATACACCACAATAGTAGAAGAAAGGAAAACTGTAAATAATAATGTCAATTGATGCATAAAAAGATTTTGACAAAATGAAACAGTTTTTCTCGTGGTAAAAACACTAGAAAACTTTCTCAACTTGATAAAGATCATTTAAGAAAAATCTACAGCTAATATGATAGCTGATGGGGAAAACTGAAAAGCTTTTCTCCTAAGGTAAAGAACAAGACAAGGCTGCCTATTTTCATCACTACTGTTCAAAATTGTACTGAACGTTCTAATCAGAGCAATTAGGCAAGAAATATAAACAAAGGCATTCAAATTAGAAAAGCAGAATGAAAACAATCTCTGGTCACAGATGACATACAATGTATAGAAAATCCTGATGGATCCACAAAAGAAGCTGCTAGAACTTCAGCACATTTAATAAAGTTACAAGGCACTATGTTACAGCTATGTTTCTACACACAAGCAATAAATCATCTGGACAGAAAATTAAAGAGTGAATATATTTTCAATAGCAATTAAAATAATAAAATGCCTAGGACTAAATGTAATCAAGGAATTGAAGTATTTGTACACTGACCTATAAAATATTGTTGAAATACGTTTTAAAAGACCTAAATAAATGGAAAACCATCCCATGTTAATTGGTAGGAAGACTTAATGTTGTTAAGATGGCAATATTATCCAAAGAAATCTACAGATTCAATGCAATCCTTGTGTGATGGTTAATACTGAGTGTCAACTTGATTGGATTGAAGGATACAAAGTATTAATTCTGGGTGTGTCTGTGAGGGTGTTGCCAAAGGAGATTAATATTTGAGTCACTGGGCTGGGGAAGGCAGACCCACCCTGCATCTGGTGGGTATGGTGTAATCAGCAGCCAGCAAATATAAAGCAGGCAGAAAAACGTGAAAGGGGAGACTGGCCTAGCCTTCCAGCCTACATCTTTCTCCCATGCTGGATGCTTCCTGCCCTCGGACATCAGACTCCAGGTTCTTCAGTTTTGAGACTCGGACTGGCTCTCCTTACTCCTCAAGCTTGTAGACAGCCTACTGTGAGACGTTGTGATCACAAAAGTTAATACTTAATAAACTACCGTGTGTGTGTGTGTGTGTGTGTGTGTGTGTGTGTGTGTGTTCTGTCTCTCTAGAGAACCCTAACTAATACAGATTTTGGTATCAGGCATGGTTCTAGAGGAACAGAATATTAAGGATGGAGTTCTTTTGTTGGTTTTGGAGTTTCTGGAGGTGGCTGCTTAATATGATTAGATCCAAAAATGCTAAGGACTCTACTTCTATTAGTATGAAGAACACTGATAGTTTTTGGCCTGAACTGTTTAGAGAGTTATGCAAAATAAATGCATTTGACACTCCTGATTCACTGTTCATGAGAGGCAAGGAGTTTAGTGACTCTATACATAACACATTTGACCATATGTAGAGAACCAAGGAGCATAATGAAACTTGTTGGTTGCTTCTAAGTTCAGTGGACAAAGTGATGAAAGAAAATAATGAACTCAGGGATTCTGTCTCTTGGCTTCAAAAGCAGATACTGAGTCTCTAATATGCTAAGATTGCCCTGAGTGAGTCTTATCTCCTGTAGAGAAAGAGCTGCAACTGTGGAAAAACAGACACAACCTCTTATCGTGTGAGTGGCTGAACTGCAATGAAAGATCCATGCACAGCCTTGCCAGGTGTCTACTGTTAAAGTGAGGGCATTGATTGGAAAAGAATGGGACCCTGCAACTTGGAATGGGGATGTGTGGGAGGACCCTGGTGAAGGTGGGGACCCTGACTTTTTAAACTCTGATGAATCTTTTTTGCCATAAGGAACAGCTTACCCATCACCAGTAGTGGCAACATCCCCTCCCTGTCCCATGCTGCCATCAGCCTTCCTACCTTTGTCTGAGGAGATAAATCCTGTGCTGCTGCCTGCGGTAACAGTGATGGCCTCCCCTGTGGCAGTTGCCAAGAAAAATAATGTTGATTCTCCTGGGGAACCACCTCAACACCCCTTTTTGCTTCTACACTTATAACTAGACTAAAGTCCCAGCAGGCCCCTAGAGGTGAGTTTGAGAGTGTGACCCATGAGGAGGTGCACTACACTCTAAAAGACCTTTCTGAGTTCTCTAATTTATATAAACAGAAATTTGGAGAACAGGAATGTGAATGGATATTAAGGGCATGGGATACTGGTGGAATGAACATAGAGTTGGAGGAGGCTGAATTTATTGATTTGGGACCAATAAGTAGGGACTCTGCTTTTAATGTTGCAGCTTGAGAACTTAAAAAAGGTTCTAACAGTTTATTTGCTTGGTTATCTGAAATATGCATTAAATGATGTCCCACTGTGAGCAAGCTGGAAATGCCTGATCTCCTTAAGTTTAATGTAGAGGAAGGGATCTAAAGGCTTAGGAAGAATGGGATAATGGAATGGATTAGTCGCTTTAGACCTACTCATCCCAGCTGGGAGGGTCCAAAAAATATACCCTTGACCAACGCCCTGCAAAATAGATTTGTGAGGGCAGCACCTGCATCTTTGAAGAGCCCTGTAATTGCTCTTCAAATAACAGTGGGAACTGCAGTCATTCAACAAAAAAATTTAAATACGACGGGAGTAATTGGATCTCAAGGTGGCAGGGGCCAAGTGAGGACACTCAAACATCAAAGGCAAGGTGGGCATAGCTACCGTAATGGAGAGCAAAGACAAAGCAGCAAACAGAACAGTCTGATTTGTGTAGAGCTCTGGAATTGGCTAATTAATCACAGCGTTCCTAGAAATGAAATTGTTATGAAGCCTACTTCATTCCTACTTAATTTATATAAGGAGAAAACTTCTAGGTCAAATGGACCAAAGACTAATTTGAATTATAAATCAGAGGATCACGATCTCAAATTAACAATGTAATTTCACACCTGCAGGAACTAGAGAAACAAAAACAAAACAACCCTAAAACTAAAGAAGAAAAGAGATCATCAAAATCAGATCTGAAATAAATGAAATTGAGATGCAGAAATCAATACAAAAGATTAACAAAACCAAAAGCTGGTGCTTCAAATGATTAACCAAGATTCATAAACTGCTAGCTAGATTAATAAAGAAACATAGACAGAAAATCCAAATTCTTCCAGATATACGAAGAAGAGCTAGTACAAATCCTAGTAAAATTATTTTTAAAAAAATCAAGAAGAGGGGACTCCTCCCTAACACATTTTATAACATCAGTATCATTTTGATTAAAAAAAAAGAAAACTAGCAAAGGCACAACCAAAACAGAAAACCTAAGGCCGATATCCCTGGTTAACATACATGAAAATACCCTCAACAAAATACTAAAAAACTGAATCCAGCAGCACATCAAAAAGTTAATTCACCACAGTCAAGTAGGTTTAATTATTGGGATGCAAGTTTGTTTGAATATATGCAAATCAATAAATTTGACTGATCACAAAACAGAATTAAGAACAAGAGCTCATGATCACCTCAATAAAAACAAAAAAGGCTTTTGATGAAATTCAACATCCTTTAATGTTTCAAAACTCTCAACAAATTAGGCTATGAAGAAACATACTTTAAAATAATAAGAGGTATCTATTACAAACCCATGACCAACATCGTACTAAATAGTCAAAAGCTGAAAGTATTCCCCTTGAGAGGTGGAACAAGACAAGGATGCCTACTTTCACTACCCATATTCAACATAGTACTAGAAATCTCAGTCAGAGCAATCAAGCAAGATAAAGAAATGAAAAGCATCCTAATAGGAAGAGAGGAAGTCAAACTATCTGTCTTCACAGACAATATAATTCTATACCTAAAAACTTCACAGACTCCACCAGAAGGTTTCTAGTTATGATAATTAATGTACAAAAATCAGCAGTTTCTACCAATAGCTTGCCTGCTAAGAGGCAAATCAACAATGAAATCATATTTATGATAGTCACAAAAAGAATAAAATACCTAGGAATATAGCTTACCAAGAGGGTGAAAGAGCTCTATAACAATAATTACAAAACAGTGGTGAAAGAAATCAAAGACAACACAAACAAATGGAAAAACATTCCATCCTCATGGAGAGGAAAAATCAATATTGTTAAAATGGCCATACTGTGCAAAACAATTTACAGATTTAATGCCTTTCCAATCAATCTACCAAGGTTATTTTTCACAGAATTAGAAAAAAAATTCTAAAATTTATTATGGAACCAAAAAAGAGTCTGAATCACCAAAGCAAACCTAAGTATTAAGGGCAAAGCCAGAGGCATCACACTACCCGACTTCAAACTATACTACAAGTCTATAGCAACCCAAACAGCATAATACTGGTACAAAAACAGACACATAGACCAATGGAACAGAATAGAGAACCCAGAAATGAAGCCACACACCTACAACCACATGATCTTCAACAAAGGTAACAATAAAAAACAACGGGGAGCGGACTTTCTATTCAATAAATGGTGCAGGTATATCTAGCTAGACATATGCAGAAGATTGAAGCTGGATCTCTTCTTTTCACCATATACAAAAATCAACTCAAGATGAATTAAAGATTTAAATTTAAGATCTTAAATATTAAAAACCCTAGAAGAAAAAGTAGAAAATACCATTCTCTGGACATTGGCCATAGCAAAGAAATTATGACTAAGTCCCTGAAAACAATTGCTACAAAAACAAAAATTAAAATGGGACCTAATTAAAGAGCTTTGCACAGCAAAAGAAACTATTAACTGAGTAAGCAGACAACGTACAGAATGGGAGAAAATGTTCACAAACTATACACCTGACACAGATCTATAGAATCTACAAGAAACTTAAAGAATTCAAAAAACAAAAATCAAATCACACCATTAAAAAATGAGCAGAAGACACGAACAGCACTTCTCAAAAGGTGACACACAAGGAGCCAACCAATACATAAAAAATGCTTATCATCGCTAATCTCTAGATAAATGAAAATCAAAACCACAGTGAAATACTACCATCCACCAGTCAGAATGGCTATTACTAAAAAGTCAAAAAACAACAGATGCTTTCAAGGCTGTGGAGAAAAGGAAGCGCTTATGCACTCCTTGTGTGAATGTAAATTAATTCAGTAACTGTGGAAAGCAGTGTGGAGATTTCTCGAAGAACTTAAAATAGAGCTACCATTCCTAGGAATTCCATTACTGGGTACATACCCATAGGAAAATACATCATTCTACCAAAAAGATGCATGCATTCATATGTTTATAGCAGCACTATTCACAATATTAAAGACATGGAATTGGCCAAAATGTCCATCAACAGTGGATTGAATAAAGAAGATGTGGTACATATACATCGTGGCATACTATGCAGCCATAACAGAAACACAATTATGTCCTTTGCAGGAAGATAGATTGAGCTAGAAGCCATTATCCTAAGCAAACTAATGTAGGAAGAGAAAAACAAATACTGCATGTTGTCAGTTATAAGTGGGAGTTAAACACTGCTACTGGTAGGGTACTATGCTCACTACATCAAGTGTTAGCAACATGCAGTTTACCTACCTAACAAACTTACACATGTACCTCCAGAACCTAAAGTATAAGCAGAAAAAGAAAAAAGTTAAAAAAACAAAAGATACCCAATTTCTTTAGTCATTAGGAAAATGCAAATTCAATCAACAGTGAGATATCACTCAACATCTATTAAAAGAGTTAGAATTTTGAAGAACTGACCATACCAAGCACTGGCAAGGATACAGAATATCTGGAAGCTTAATACACAGTTGGTGGGAATGTTATATGGTACAACCACTTTGAGAAACAGTTCAGCAGTTTCTTAATAACTTAAACATATACCTACCACATAATTCCACTCTGAGATATTTATCAAAGAGAAATAAATGCTTGTATCCATACAAATACTTGTACTCTAATGTTATACCAGTTTTATTTGTAATAGCTAACAACTGGAGACAACTCAAATGTCCACGAATAGATGAACAAATAAGTGAATTGTGGTGTATACATATAGTAAAATATTGTAACCATAAAAATGAACTATCCACATATTCTACAATGTGAACGAATCTCAAAACAATTATTCTGAGTGAAAGAAGCCAGGCAATAAAAGGATATATACAATGTGACTTCCTTTACATAGAATTATATGACAAGTAGAATTGCACAGTGACAGAAGTCAATTCATTTTGTTGCCATTGGGTAGGGTGGGTGGAGAGGAGCAAAAGGAAAGGATTACAAAGGGGATCAATGAAATTTCAGGGAGTGGAGGATATGTTCATTATCTTAACTGTGCTGTAGTTACCTGAATGTATCTGTATGTCAAATCTTATTAAATTATACACTTTATGTGCGGTTTATTGTATGTCATTCATACTTTAATAAATTTGTTTTAAAAAACAAACTGAAAAAATCCTAAGTATTTATCAAGTCAAGGACATAACCAGCAGAAAAAAATTATCTCAAGTGACTTGAAAACAGTGTTTCATTGTGTGTATCTAATGGATATATCACAAAGACTAAAACATTATAAAGAAATATTAAATTGCATTTAGTTGTCTTATTGAAAGTAACACTATTCACCTTTAACTTCAAAATATCATATTGTAGAGATACAAATATAAAATCAAACAACTAGATATAATTCCTGAAATATTTTACATTAATTGGAAATGCCTATAAGATCTCAGGAATTTTTTTCCTCTCTGTGCGTGTCACCTATGTATAATTTCCTAGATCTGTCTACTAAAAACCTTTAGAAGTAATGTCATACTAGTGGTGACAATGTTCAGATTATGATCTGTAAATGACATTTTCCAATAAATCAAACCAGAATCTTGGAGAAATGGCTGTTTTGAAGTCTGAATAAGGAATATGTAAGATAATCCGTGTACACCTTATTATATCAGACAGCTGGCAAGGTATCTAGGACTTCTGGGGTAATGTTAAAAACACAAAGAGGCCGATTTTGACTAGCACTCCCTGGGCAAAGATAGGGCTATTTGAGCATCAATATATTGAAAACTGCAACACATTAAATAGATATCAAATATAAAAATACTTCAAATATAAAAAATCTAGTCATTAATAAAGATACTTATAACCCACTAGTCACCTTTGGAGGTTGCCAGTACTCCAACTCATTACTCCAAAATGTATAAATAAGGTGAATAAATGAAGCATGTATCCAGCCTTTTTTTGTAAGGAAACAGCTTCAAGGTTATCAAATAGTTGATGAGTAGTTCTTCATAGAATTAAATCTAATAAATTCAGACAGATTGATAACAATTACAAAATGACCATTTTGCAACCTCTAGAAGAATAAAAGACCTGGGCAACAATCATCACAGTTGCTGGAGGAACTTTATTATGAGTGTACGAGGCTGACAACTATGATCAATTTTAGGAAATTACATTTCCTCTGATTTGACACTATGTGAAGTAAACAGCACTACCCATAAAGGACTCTCGCTAAAATAAGTAAAATTGAATCTAATTAAACCTAAAAATATATTGACAACATAAACTGGGAAATTAAAGGAGCATGTTAAATTACACCACAAGGATGCAATCAGCTAAATTTAGAGACTGGGAAATTCTACAGGACAAATTATCCACATTCTTTAACAAATATGCGGCTTCTTAAAGGGGTAAAGTGAACCTATTAGAGATTAGAAATGATATCTCAACCTAACACAAATATGTGACTTTACTGAGTTCTGCTTCAAACAAAGCAAATGTAAAACTATGCTTTTTGAGACACAATGAAGAAACTGAACATGTACTGCTTACTGGATGATATTAATGAATTATAGTTCATTTGGGGATGTAATAATAAAATCATCGTTATCTTTTTTCTGTTAACACACTGAAGTATTTTTGGGTGAAATAATAAGTTTGGAATTTGCTTTCTAATTACTCCAGAAGAAAAAGTAAGTGTGGATGGGGAATAGATGAAGCTAAAATTGCAAAGTGTTGATAATTTTTAACCTAGGTGATAGATATGTAAAGATTCATTATAATATATTCTGTTCCTTTATGTTTGCAAATTAAAATAATAAATTTTAATAAATCATTGGGTTAATAAGCCTATGTAGAATATAGAAAGCCATATTGCCTAGTACCTATATGTCTATGGAAATATTTTAACTGTAGAAAACTAACTTGGTTGATAATTAATTTGCAAGCCATCATATAACGTCTGTGGATTCAGGTTACCTAGGTATAAATTCTGGCTTTCCTGCTTGCTAACTGTACAACCTTGAAAAAGTTGTATAACCTTTCTAAACCTTAATTTTCTTCGCATTTTAATGAAAATAATGACTTTTAATGAAAGTATTGACTTCATAGGGGCACTATAAGGTATAACAAATAACCCATGTGAAGTGTTAGCATAGTGCACGACCATAATAAATGTCTAATAAAGGTTAATTGCTTTTATGAATCTGTAGTCTCAGGCTCCACTTTAAAAGAGGAGAAAACTATTGAAATTACCACTTGTAATACATAGAATTCCAAACTGGATATAGTCTTCAGAAATCATCTTGTATCCTCAGACAATTTAAAGGTGAAGTTTCCAGAAAGAGGATTGGAATAGAGACTATATTATTCACATGGAATACAGACTACAGAGATGCCATAGGACCTATTTTACCTCTCTTGGATAATTTATTTCTCTGTTTCTCCCTCTGGACCCTGCCTTCCCCTAACTCACGTATTATTTAAGTTTATAAAACAAAACTATACACAATTATTTTAAAATGGTCTGACAGTGCAGAATATAGACATATTTCTTTATATTTTGTACATTATAATTACTTCACACCCTACTGCAAGAAGTAGTATTTATAAGTAAGAAACATAGGGAATAAAGATATTACATTGTTACACCAATTTGAGAAAGTAATTTCAATTAGGTACAAATCATTAAAATAATAGTCATTTATTATTGTTAAGTATCTATTACTGTAATTATGTTCCAGGTTTTCTCTCATGAGCTCGAAATGCTTTTCAAATCTATTGAACTCTACTCTCTAAGCCTTTCTAAGCCTCTTCATCGCACAGTACCTCTGTTATCCAGCACACTACCAATGTTCTTTGACATTTATGTTAAATGCCACTTCCATTATATTTATTAATACCTAGAGTTACAAAATGCACAAAAATGCACCTAGAGTTACAAAATGCACAAAAATTGTCTTGACAGCAATCACCTAAAAACTATATGTTTAAATCAATCTATTTCTAACATAAAACCTTTTAATTTAGAAACGTGAGCGCGCCTACTTGCAGACAAGATTTTTTTTTTCTGTGAAGAAGAAACAATAATAGGGTCCTGATGTGCATAAGAATTTACAGATTTCTGAATTATCAAAGAAATATTACCTATTGTTCAATCTATATTTATTAGGTATATTTTATCATAGTCTAAATACTTAAAACTTTGGAATTTGGCAGCTCTCTAGTAACATAAATATATTTTAACATCTAAAACAGTCAATTTTGTAATATGCTAAATAGAATAGAGCTTACCATGGAAAAATGTATACTTAAGAAAATGCCACCATTTTTCAAGACCTTTGGGCATCGTGTAAGACACTGCACTGGCAGTTAAATGGAAATTGTTAAAGCACTTTCCTATGTGTAGCAAGTCTGAATGTGAATTAAACATTGATTCATCATTTCCTATACCCTATTGATATTCCTTTGACATATGTAGGAGCCAAGGTTTGTTTGGAAGTATAAAAAGATAAGTAACTAAATGTATTCCATTTATGTGACTAATAAAGTGACATATACTGAAAAAAATCAAACCACTCTTCTGATTTTATAAAGGTTTGTGGTCAATATTACTTGAACATTATCCATAAGGTCTTGATTTGGAGATACTGGGGATGGTTGTTTCATGGCTGTGGCTGCAAATAAAATATCTGAACTCTTTATGGGTGTTCAATACATAAATATACAAATTTAGAAGGCACATACATGAAGGCTAAAGTATCAATAAAGAAATCCATTCCCAAGATGCTTTGAAAAGCTAAGTGAGTGTATCAAGTGAAGAGTGTGGAAAGGCACATTGAAAAGCAGAGCTTTAAGGTAATATACACATTCAGGAAATTTCTACTTAAAAACTCAATTATCTCAATATTTTACTTGTATATACAGGCCAGTGGATATCTAAGCAAAAATATTGCAGAGGACAATTCTATTTGCAAATGCTAAAAATATATAATCCATACCACTGCATACTCGGTATACAATCAAAAAGTATATATAGTGTTGATAATATATTCCAAAAAATAGCTTTAATAAGGATATAGAAGGGAAGACTGTTGAAATTTAACTTAAATCACTTACTCATTGTGTAAGAAAAATGGCAAACAAGTTAACTGTGAAAACTGAGACCAGGCATCAGATTTATGTTGTTTCATAATGGTATTTCAAATGATCTTTGAGATTTTTCTTAAGTGTGCTACCATGCGATTCTAATTGAATTGACTTTTCTTCTATATACTTACAACAATATTTTTATGATAACCATGCAACTAATGCTTAATTTCCCATGCAAATTTTGAAAGATATTATTATTAATAAAGGCATATCAAATCTTAAGTATTTAATATATTTCTTCTAATATTAATGCCAGATTTATATTATTATAAAAAGAAAATAATAATTATATTGTCATTTTGGACAACAATGAGAGCCAAAGTGTGTAATTTAGAAAAAAGGAAATTCACATTCACAGTCTTGAATTAGTAAGGTTTACTATATATACTTCTCAAATACATCAAATTC
The DNA here is from genome assembly GCF_006542625.1 of Nomascus leucogenys. Taxonomy (NCBI): domain Eukaryota; kingdom Metazoa; phylum Chordata; class Mammalia; order Primates; family Hylobatidae; genus Nomascus; species Nomascus leucogenys. The sequence continues at coordinate 71,121,806 of NC_044406.1, read as the reverse complement.
ACATTGAGCTTTGCATTGCATTTTAATTGGATATGTTTGGATGGAAAAATAAAATATATCAATGATGATACCCTTACTAAATACATCCACAGACTAATCAATTCAAGGATTTACAGTAGACAGCCTATAAACATTATCCACCTATCTTTTCTTCTCTATAGCTAGCCCCACCCCCACCCCAATGCAGGAGATTCAGCTGAGACAATTAATAGCAGAACACTTCAATAATTCAGGTGCAGTTCACTTTTAAAAGGCAAGTCAAAACCCAACAATTAAAAGAAGTTCTATTATAATTAAAAATCACTTTAAATTTTTATAATATATTTTGATATCCTATTTCAGAGTTTATTTGACAACTTATTCTTGAAAAGGCATCTCTTACATTCAATCAACTATAACTTTCAAAAGATTCCCAGTCTTGTATTTGGGATATATTTTGTTCATTTGTTCATTTTAAACTTACAATCTGTTTTACTTTCAATTCTTTCATTTCATTTTCTAAATGCCTTCATAATTTTTTCTGGCTATGAAATTAACATATACAGGCTACTAAAAATATAGAAAACTATGAAGAATAATACAAAAGTCAAATAATCTTATCACCTAGATAAAACTGCAATTAACTCTTGGTGTATGCGTTGCCAGAATTTTCTACGCACAGATGCCGATACAGGTATAGAAATTATATTTTCTACAGAAATGATCAAGCTATACATTCTATTATTCAAGCTACTTATCCCACCCAACAATATACCACAGACATAGTTTCATATCTATACATACTGCACATATCTGCATGACTTTAAGGACTATAATATTCTAGCCAATTACGAACTATTAAAGAAAAGTTAAACTTTTAGGCCTCGATTCCTGGATGTTGAACAGAGAAATGAGCAATCTATCGATGAAATGTATTCCTGTCAAATCAAGGACTGAATGATTGACAAAGATGACCAGTTACTGTAGCTAATTCTTTTGTCCTGGGCGAAATATGCAACTACAGTTACTTCATACCAGTTAAAATAAGCAAAGCTTGAAGAATTTATTTAAAATTCTGTAAAATTTAATCAAAAGGAACCTCCCCCAAAAAAACTCATGATGCAGATAAACACAAAATTCCTACTCAAACACAATACATAGTAAATAATTATTTATAACAATGTTATTTTCTTCCTCTATTAGTTTTCCCTTTTTGTGTTTTCCCTTTTCAAGATCTCTCTACTCTCTTTTAACAATTGTTTACAGACTTACAGCCAGCAAACCCCCAACTTATATTTATTTTCTCTATTGAGTCACTCCAGCAAAAACCAACTAAATACCTTTTAACACTAAATTCAGTTCTTGATAAACAATAAATAGCCAATGATAAATTATTGCACTTAACATGAATCTTTAAAGAAAATAAAAATGCAAACATGTACTTGCTGAGAGATAATATTTTAAAAACTTTTAGAAGCTAATAGTTTCATAGGCAAAATTTATTTCATTAAGCTCTGTTCACTATTCCATATTAAACAATGCAGGCTGTGGCACTCACACAAATAACTTGTTTTATTTTAGTTCTTTTATGTTTTTCTAAGAGGTAATGCAAAGGAAAGAAAACTACCCTTTAAAGTGAATGGGCTTTATTCTTAAATGTTTCTGTGATACTTCTTTAGACAGATTGAAACAACACATACATGCGTGCTCACACACACACACACACACACACACACACACTTACAGGAAAGACGTACTAGATGGTGTGTGTATTAACTGGCCTGCTTCTGCCAACACAATGGTATGTTTTCTCTCAAGCTTTTCACAAACAAGCACAGTGCTTCTTTGATGGTCATATTCTCTGAGCAAAATCTGCAGATACCTGCTGTTGAAATACTCCAATCTGTTCAAGAAGCAAATAAAATACAAATTCCACCAACTGACTGCCATCTTTAGAACTTTTACATTCTAGTCAGATGGTCCCAGACCTGGTTCATAGGCTGCCTATTCCTAATTTACTTCGTTGAAATTTAATCTACGGTGGGGAGAGAAAATACACATAGCAAATTCCAATTTAATTTCCAATACGTGCTTAAGAAGAAATTAAATATTTATGTTTATCCCACTAGAGCCAATCAGATGAAGAGAAAGCAGACCATGGAGAAGAAAGCTTTGCACCAAAGACAGAAATATTGGCCAAGCAGGGTCTACATTTCAGAGAAAGCTATGGAAGAAGAGAGCACTTCATACAGTTACCTTCAAAGAATAGGGGGGAAATGGCATACCTTTGTTAAAGGTTTCCTTAAGGAACCTGAATTAAAACTACACAATAAACTCAAAAAATTAAAGAGAAATCATGTTAGTGCACAGCTTCATAACACTTGAGTGAAAATGTTCAACTAAATATAAATTTATGACCCATAACTTATATTTTCTTTTTTTTAGAAAAAAGAATGCTCTGTAATATAAAAGACTTTATTGAGGTTTACTTCTTTTGTAAATTTTTACATATTAAAAGGTATATTCTGATACTCTAAAGATCTGATGACTTTTAGACTCTAAGCTCAAGCTGTCAACCTGAAATATGCTAGGAAGGTAATAGGTGACAGCATTAGGCTCAGAAAAAAAAAAAGACACACACACACATTAACAAAAATGAAAAAACAGTGTAGAACATTACAATAGCAATTTGTACCTGTGGAGGAAAAAAACACTGCACCTAGAAATTTATGGGGCTTAATAGAAGTTATATTTTAAGGGAGGAGCATATTTATGTAGAAAAATGAGAGCAAGGGGAAGAGGAAGGAAAGGAGATAACCCGAATTTGTACAACAATGAAGGTTTCCAAGGTTGTGTGGCTATACCACAAATAAAAGTCTTACCATATAAAACCCCATGGAACATACTCAAACAGAAAATGAAGTCATTAGCCCAAAATCTCTATGATAAATTTTTAAAAATCGTTTTGCTGTTTGACTTAAGAAAGACAAAATAATGCTTATAGATACTCCCATTCTTGATGTGTATACTTTCCTTGTAATGAAAAATATGCATCAAAATCACACACTTGGAAAAGGTCTATTTTGTTAGATTATTTGCATTTGTAATTAGGGTAGAGGAATCTATTCTTTATTTATCAGAGTTTACAATAAAATTACTTTGGGAAAGACAATTACCTTAATTATTCTTGGTTTTCTGACCTTATAATTCACCTTATAAGATACCTCTACTAGAAGGTGACATGAAATGATGCCTGCAAATTATCAAGCCTAGCACTTGTTCCTTGTGTTTGCTGCTAAAATCAGATCTTTTATTTTATACCGTTCCTGTCAGGAATGTAGGCAGAAGCAGCAGATTTTGATATGCATTGCTATCAGGGCACTTAGACATAAATTATAATTTAATATAAATTAAACATTTGAATTTAAATACAGGACTGAATTTAGTATCAGCACACAAAAATGCCCTTTTTATAATTCGTTGTCACTCATTTATTCATTCAAAAATATTTATTAGGTACCTGCTCTGTAATTTAACAAGATAAACAAGATCTCTAACTTCATGCAGTTTATATTTTAGTAGGAGAGAAACAAACAGTAAAAATAATAATACATTTTATAATGATTTTTTAAATTAAAAATAAAAAATATTATTTAATAAACAAGATAAGTATTAAAATATCAGAGTTATGTGTTCTTCAGAGAATTACAGTCTGCTAATATAGAGAATGATTGAGTAGTGAGGGGAAAACTCTCTGAGGAGACAAAATTAAACTAAAACTTGAATGACAAGAAAATTCTGGGCATTAAAGGATCACGTAGAACATCCCAGGCAAAGAGAACGTTATGCAAAGGCTTTAAGGTAGAAATGGGCTGTATTCAATGTGTTGAAGAAACAGACAGAACGACAATATGGCTGAAGCGTAGTAAATGACAGGGAGAATAGTATGAGATGAAGCAAGAAAGCGTAATAGCCAGTTGGTGCGGTGCTTTGTAAACCTAGGTTAAAGTTTGGATATTTTTAAGTGGCAAAATATTAGAAGGTTTACATAGGATAGCAATATGATCTGATGTAAACTCCCTTTCTCTGTATTTGTGCATAATATTCTCAAGAGAAAGGGATGGCCAGAAATGTTATGGCACACTGTTTTAGTTTTAGAGTCTGGATTTTATATCAATCATGTCCCTCCTAGTGAGGGAAAGGAAAAAGAAAGATTTCTGCCTTTGTTTTTAGCTGTCATCTTTTTAATGTCATGTGAACGAATAAACCTCAACTACTGCCAACAGAAACATACAGAAAAATAAACAGACTCATTTTTTTTTCTATACGTATACACAGGTATACTTTTGGCAAATCCTCACTTGTCTTTCCAGTAATATTGTCCCCAGTGCCCTGATATATCTTCTATCCCAGCCAGCAAATGATCAAAGAACTGCAACAGAACAAAACATGTGTCTAAATATATAGTATATATGAGGAACTTGGTCAATTACTATAAAATAAAAAGATCCATCGAAACATCTTCAATATTGTTGATTTCATCTGACTTGCTTATTTTTTGATCTTAAGCTTTTTCCAGGGTAGGCGTAAAAAGAGACATCTACATCTGTATGTAAGGATATTGGCAGTATCTCTAGCATAAGCATTTGAAATGCTCTATTTAAAATTGAAAATGGCTTGGCATGGTGGCTCACTTCTATAATCCCAGCACTTTGGAAGGCTAAGATGGGAAGATGGCTTGAACCCAGGAGTTCGAGACCAGCCTGGGCAACATGATGAGACCCCGTGTCTACAAAAAATTTTCACAAAATTAGCTGAGAATGGTGGTCCACGCCTGTAGTCTCAGCTACAGGGGAGTCTGAGGTGGGAGGACTGCAAGAGCCCAGGAGTTTGAGGCTGCAGTGAGTAGTGATAGCACCACTGCACTCCAGCCTGGGCAACAGACCCTGTCTCAAAAGTAAATAAATAAATATAAAATTACAAATGTACATATTAATCAGAATCATATGATGGATTTATCCATCTACTGAAGATCTGGGCTTGGTACCATGGAAGAAACAAGACAATTAAACGGCATGGTCTCTGTCTTTGAACCAAACTGGAGAAGCAAGACAAAAAGTAGAGACCAAGTTCAAACTTGGCATGTGTATATGTACAAGTGAAACAAGAAAAGGCAAATTTAGCAAAGAAGCAGGAAAAGGTAGAGTAAGAGAAGGCTAATATTAAAATGTGCACTATGAGGCTGGCCCTGATGAAATGGGGTTATGTATGGTAAAAATAAGTCATTTTGTGTAATATGAAGAGCATGAGTAAAATGTACGGGAGAAAATAAGGAATTTATAAGAGATTTATGCAAAAGAAGGTTGGATAGATACGGGCCAAGGGTGGGGAAAAGGAAAACAATTGACAAAGGGCTTCAAATATTAACATTAAAACTTTAATGTGTTATAACATCTCAAAAGATGCATAACTTATATCTACTCATGAAGAAACAATCAATAAATCCAACTTGAGTTATTTTCTCCAAAACAACTTGCATGTACTCTTCAAAGATGCCAGTGTCATAAAAGGCAATGAAAACTGAAAAATAGTTTTATATTAAAGGTAATTTAAAAATATGACAACTGGATGTACTGCATGATCATGGATCAGGAGAAAAATACTATTAAAAATTGGGGGACATTTGGCAAAATTTAAAATATGAAAATATGTTAGCTAACACCATTTTATCAATTTAACCTTTGTGCATTTGATAGATTGTGATTATGTACTAGGATGTCCTTTTTTTTAGAAAATATTAATGGATTAAGAAATATTAAGGGGTGAATAGTCAGGATATCTGCAATTCAGTCTCAAATAATTCAGCAAATGACAATAATATATACATATATACAAGACTCTCGCTCTGTTACCCAGGCTGGAGTGCAGTGATGCGATCTTGGCTCACTGCAACCTCCACCTCCCAGGTTCAAGTGACTCTCCTGCTTCAGCCTCCCGAGTAGCTGGTGTTACAGGCATGCACCACCACGCCAGGTTAACTTTTGTATTTTAACAGAGAAGGGTTTTTGCCATGTTAGTCAGGCTGGTCTCGAATTCCTGGCCTCAAGTAATCCATTCACCTCAGCCTTCCAAAGTGCTGGAATTACAGGCATTGAGCCACAGTGCCCAGCTTGTTTTTGAAATTCTATAGGCTTGATATTTAAAAAAATAATATGTTGGAAAAAATAAAGTTTGATTTGGTTCTAAAAATTTATTCAATAAATTATTTCCTATAATTTATGTATATGCATTATATTAGATATATTATGCAGTCATTAAAGTCAGTTTTCATATGGCAGCAATAGGACAGTAAAACTGAATTTCCCTCTAATTAACCTAAAGATGTCATTCAATTATAATAAAAACAACAGATTTCTTTTTACAACTTGAGCAATCAAATATTAATATTTGAGGAAAAGGATATAAAGAGTTTCATTAGCCATGCTTATATGGACACAGTCTTAGACAAATTATTATTACTAAAACTTACACGTTTTACAAGTAGAAAGCCAGTATATGCACTGAAAATGTGTCCCAGAAAATTATAGACTGTGCCAAAATGATGTTAGAAGCAGAATAGTCTTTGAGTGCTCATCTGTTCTTTGATTAAAATACCCAACTTTTTTCAATATCAGTGAGTCAAAATCACTCTTAATAGTTTATGTTTAACATTTTGTTGTTATATTCAATAATAGCCCACACATTATAATCAACATTTTAAATTCTATTTATATAAAAAGATAAAATAACTGATATAAATTTTACTTTCAAATTTCTATGGCCCCTCCTTGCTTCTAATGTAGAAAGAAGGCATTTTCCTTTCAATTCTGGGTACTTTTGAAACCCTATTTCAAAGAGCATATTTTGTAATTTAACTGTTGAAATCTTTATAAATCCTCAATGATTGAGATGGTATTAAAAGCTCCACTAAGAACTAAAATATCCCAAGAAAATTTTCCAATTACATATTGGCCACATAGGTCAGTTTATAAGCAATTGCTTTATAATAGCAAATGGAAAATAAACTTAGTTACTGAAATAATGTAACCTAGAATTATGAATTAGTAAAGAAACCAAAAGTACTTGTAATAAAAATTTGAAGTGAAAACATTCATAATTCATGACTGTTCAACCTAGATAGGCCCTTGGAGATCATGTAAACAACCATTTTAATTTACTGATTAGGAAATCGAAGCCACAAAAAAGTTAAAAGTTTTCCCCAAGGTAATATGGGAAGCTGTATAGTAATAGAGCAAAGGCTAGAATACGGATTCTTGGTGTTCTTACTCCTTCATGATCTAAACTTGTTTCTCAATTTTTCAAATTGCAGATGGATGCAAAATAACAAATACCTATTGGAAGTTGCATAGTTATGCCTCCTTTTATTAGGAGAAAATCCCAAGTATAGTACAACCAAACATGTAAGGATTAGTTCTAGTCAATGAGATCACCTACATAATATAGAGACAGCTTACCCTAACGAGAATTTGTTCACTAACAGTTGGGGAGGTCTCTCTTCTTCTTCTCACATCTAGTAAGTGAACGAGAGGATGGGCGGTCATTCCATACAAAATGACAAAGCAAAAAACCACATCTCTTTCTTACTAAATTAGTACTTAAATATGTCCCTGGTGTGGGGGGCGTGTGTGTGTGTGTGTGTGTGCGTGTGTATTGTGTGTTTTAATCTGGAAATGACAGAATGGAACTTAGAGCATTATTGTGAAGTCCTAATAAGGGAAAAGGAGTCAGGCTGGTGGGAGCAGAGGACAGAAAAAAGAGAAAGTAGATCAGCTGTAAGTCTGGTTTTCTTCATGGTCCAGGACACACAGCTCTCCTGCACAAATAATTCACAATTTTTCTGCACCCAACTATCACCAGACACCTTGGCTGATAGAAAAATGCAAGTTGGCTCACTGTCACCTTGGTGTTATCATTACTGCATGTAGCCCTCTCTGGCACAAGTACCATTCTATAAAATCTCCAGCAAGCCTTTGTCTCTTTGCAGTCAGCTCCTCTCTTTATGGTCTTCCCATTGCTTTCTTGCAACATATTTTCCTACTTTCTCTAATAAATCTCCCTTTCTTTACCTACAACTGTATTGGTAAATTCCTTTACCGCCCACATCACCCATCTCAGATAGTCGCTACCCATGAGAATTATCTTAAAATTCAAAGGGATTGTTCAGCATAAACTAATGCCAAAGGAAAGTGCTGTGATTTTTTTTCTCACAGAGATCAATGGGAAAAAAAAGTATACATAAAACGAAAACACTAGGTCACATAAAGTCTATAATAAAAGTCTACCACTATGTTTCAAAACAGAAGTAATTAAATCATGGAGCCAAAGTGCTGTAAGAGATTTTCATTTTAATGTCTTCCAATTTCCTCAGGCACCTCATTTTGTCCTTATTCATTATACATCAAAATGGGATTACACTCCTATTGGTATGTTACTTTAAATTTGTCTTAAGGAGGATGGCAAAAGAAGCAAACATTCAATATTAATAGCCATTCATTAAGTTTTTGCACAAGATTTATTGAACATGTATTATGTGCCAGATTCTATATTAGGCACTGGGGTTACAATGGGGAACTAAAGTAGAATGGGTCCATAGGCTTATAAGTCTTACAATGTAGTGTATTGTCTCGGGGAGGTAGCTATTAGTGAAATAATTACATTAATGAGCAAATAAATACAGAGGTAAGTGTTCTGAAGGAAATAAAGCAATTTTATGAGAAAGCAATATATTTTAAATTGAAGTTTAAGTAAAGTTTTCTCTAAGGAAGTGACACTTGAGCTAAGATCTGAAGGATGAGTGACATTAACTACATGAAGGGGAATAAACCATTTTAGGCTGATGGAGTAGGATTGGTAAGGCTTTATGGTAGGAGAAGGCATGACACATTAGAGCAACTAAAATCCCTTTGTGGCTAGGTTGTAGAGTACGTGGGGATTATATTATTAACAGAACTGAAGAGATAGGCTGGTTAGACTGCACAAAGCTTAACAGGTCATGTTTTTTTTTTATTTACTTTTTACTAAGACTAATGCTTAGTAAACAGTAAAGAAAGTAGATAAAGTATTTCAGCGTTTGTTTTTAGCTGTTGTCTTTTTAATGACATGTGGATGAATAAATTCAACTATCTACAACAGAAATATACAGAAAAATAAAACTGAAATGGTTTGATCAGATTTGTTTCAAAAAGATCACCCTAGCTGCAGTATTTTTAAAAGGTGTTGAAAATAATCCATAATGAATATGAGAAAAATATTTCGGAGGCCATTTTAGTATTCCAGGTAAGAGATGGTGACACATTGGGCCTGAATAATGGCAGAGGAGATATGGAAGAAATTGACTTAGTGACCAAATTGACATAGAGGAAGGCAGTGTGACAGAGATAGAGGTATAAAGATGATGCTAAGATTTCATATTTGAGCAAATGAGTAGGAGGTGGTAAAACTAACCTAGCTGAGGTAGACTCAGGGTAGGAACCAAGTTGGCAGGGAAAATCAAAAGTTCATTTTCAGAAATAAAAACTGTAAGATACCTATGGTATATACAAGTGAGTATGTCAAAGAAATGGTTATCTATATATGCTAGAACTCAGAGGAGATATTTGGCCCGGAGATATATATTTGTAAATCATATGTGTACAGTCAGTAAATAAAGTTGTGTATGGATATGGGTGAGGTCTTCAGGGGGAGGAAAAATTGAAAAGAGGAAAGGATCTAGAGCTAATTCTTGAGGAACTCCAACATTTAGTGATATAGTAATGAGAATAAGCTTTCAAAATAGACAGCAAAAGAGGAAGCAGAGAGGTAAGAGGAAAATAAGAAAGTGGATTGTCAAATAAAGATAATATTTCTAGAAGGTAGAAGACTGATTCATGCGAAATGCTGCTGAGAGCAATACTAGGTGGGAGGCATTTTTGTGTTGTGGGCAGGGGTCAGGAATGCTAAACAACAAAGAATTGTCCTGCCCAAAAAGCCAATATTGACCCCATTAAGAAGCTCCTTGCTATGGTCTCAATGTCTCCTCCAAAAGTTATGTTGAAACTTATTTGCCATTGTGATGATATTAAGAGGTAGAACCATTAAGAGGTGATTAGGTCATGAGGGCTCTGCTCTTATGAATGGACTAATGTCATTATTGTGGGAGTGGGTTTGCTATCATGAGAGTGAAGTTTTGTAAAATTGAGTTTGAACCTCTCTGTCTCTCTCACTCTTACTTTCTTTTCTGCCTTCTACCATGAGATTACGAAGCCTAAAGGCCCTCACCGGATGCCAGTGCCATGCTATTAGACTTCCCTGCGGTCAGAATTATAAGCCAAATAAAAACTTCTATTGTCTATAAATTACCTAGTCTCAGGCTGACACAAAACAACATTAAATACCCCTCATTCTGAGGATCAGAAAACCAAAAACAAGAAATTTTCTAATGCCAATGAAGTAAGCTTTACAGAATTATGACTCAAGTTCAGATTGCCTAATTCTAAATCCATGCTCTTCTACTATATCATAACAGCTACTCAAAAATGAGATGATATGTGAAATTCAAAAAATGTTCCTAAAGTAGTCAAAGTCAAAATAAAACATCTTAACATATGGAGAAATCCTATATTTTATATTTTTAGTGTTCTCTGGGAATGGGAGAGGATAGCATTTTTGTGCTGAGAGGCACCTTTACTATATTTTTAAATGTGATTATCCAATTCCCTGATTATCTACAAAAATGAGCATATTGTCTAGTCTGCTATTAATAATGATAGGAGATAAATTCAAAGTATCAGAAGTCTTATATTTAACATTTTTATAATAATTACACTGATTAGGTCATAAGCTTATAGAAGCCAAAGTCAGTGTTTATTCTGTCTACTTCTACATTTCAAGCACTATGCATGCTACTCAGAAAATAGTTGTTGCGCAATAAATATAGAATACATCAATGTTAAGTAACATAATAATAAAGTGAAATAATAGATGTGAAAGCATCTTAGCACAGTGTCATGCAATTACGTAGTCTAGGTAAAACTTATCTTCTAATCTGGCTCTTAGTTCACAGTTTCAAAGGCTCATTTGAATTACACTTATCCTTATAAGATCAGAAGAGAGAGAGAAAAAGTTGTACAAACAGCTCCTGTCTACCAAACAACTGCTATTTCTACCGGACTTGATCCACAGACTCTGACTTCTTCTTTGGGAAGAGGCTCTCAATTCAAAGCAAGGAGAAGGATAGGGCTGATACATTCTATATATAACATAATTCACTATTAAAGAAATTTGACTACCATTGTATGTCACTTTGAGAGTCCCAACATAATTTATATTTATTCTTAAATCCTTAATTAAAGAGATTGACTACATAGTCTGAATTCATTTAATACCTAATTTTAGAGATACATGAGTGTACTCAGGTAACTATATAGTAAGTGGAATACAAGTTGTACAGACTTTAAATGCATACTTAACAATACCATTAAATAAACTATCAGCAAGGATGAGTGGTGAGTGATGTTTGCTGCTTCACCTTCTGTAGACAGAGAGAAGAGAAAGTAAGAAAGTGCTTAAGAGAGAAAAGGAAGGGAGAGAGAAAATGGAAAATTATAAATTGTCCAAAATATTGTTTTGTTTTGGGTTTCTAAATCAAAGTATGATTGAATTAAAATTAATTGGAGGAGTTGAAATTTGCCCTAGACTTTACATGTGGGAACAAGGGCTTTAAGGAGGAAACCTATCAGCCTAGGTAAAAAACCTGAGGTGTTATATGAAAAAAAAAGTCTGCAAATAGACAACAAAACCAACTGCTTTCAAAGCATTTAGAAAATGAGTCCTTATAAAGCTGCTATTTTCAGTTTGTTTCAGAAATGTGGAAGGAAGCAGTTAATAATTTTCATTGTTAAGTTTGAAATTTAAAAAGAAACTAAGGGCGCCCTAGCCCTTCATCAGCTCTTAAATTTTCTGAAATGACAGAAATGTTTTACTGTGGCTCCATTTTTTTTTTCTTAAATGCACCAAAAGAGCATCTTGCCCCAAGAGCTTTCTTTCTAATTTGGAACTATGCAATTTTTTGTAAATGCATTTGAATTGCCCAGTCAGGGGATCATCCTATTCACTTGGTTTCCATAAGTAATTTTGTATAATTCTTGCTTTTTAGGTGACATTTGAGTTGTGAGATTTTGCTAAATTCATTCTGACATTTGAAAAATTATCATACAATTCTTTCATGTGATAGAAGCACATCCTTTTAGCCATGCTTATCATGGGCAAAAAGCTTCCCAGCGCAAGGAGGTCTGCTAATGACCTGGTCTTTTAAAAGGCTGACTCCTTATTTCCATTTTTAAACCAAATCACTTTACTTTCCATCTTTACTTCCCTTAATTCATTTCACTCAGTCTACGAGGGATAGGTCAAAATTAATGCTTCTAAACACAAAGATGTCAAACCAACAAGACTCAGTGACATCTCATTCAATTTCCTTTATGCCTTTGGTACTATTATACACTGTCCATTTAATGATGTAAAATGGTGTCAAGATAAAAAATTTTATTCCATATGAACAAATCTATGTGGTAACTAGCATATCTAGTTAAATGAAGTATACATTAAAGCCACAGTTTAATGTATATCTAAATATTATACATAGCATATTATGTATAATATTACAATATTGTAATAGAATATTATACATAACATGCTATGTATAATATGTATAATATTCTATTACAATATTGTAATATTATACATAACATGTTACGTATAATATGTATGATATATACACACACATATATATGTATTTTGTGGCTCTACTATTATATATGTCCATAATTTATATCCTTGTTGAATATTAATCGTATTAAATATTTAAATTTTTTGCTTATTTCACAGATGTTCATTACACATTTTATAGAAGCTAGACACTGTATTAGACACTGAGTATATAGTGGTGAATAAGCCATGTATATGGCCAAAATTCAAGAGACAGACATCACACAAGTGGAGAAGAAAATAGGTAAAGAATAATTGAGAGAGAAGGAGAGAGATGGAGTGACACACGCTATGAAGGAAATAAACAACCTAGGGTAAAGTGATACAGAAAAACAAGCAGGTGGAAATTTACTTACATATAATGATCTGGGAAAGCTTCACTGAAGAGGTTATATATTATCTGAGACTTAAAACTACATAACATTGATTAAAAAAATAAAAGAATACATAAATCAGTGAAAAAAATTTTCTGTGTTCATAGATTTGAAGTATTAAAAATGTTATAACGTCCTTACTACCCCAAAGCAATCTATAGATTGAATGCAATACCTATCAAAATACATATGGTATTTTTTACAGAAATACACAAAAAAATCAATCTTAAAATTCCTGTGGAACTCCAAAAGACCCTAAAAGAAAGTGTCCTAATTTGTCTATATGAAAGACAGTAGATACTTCAGCAAAGATAATTTTGGTGGAACAGTGAGGGCAGAATTTAGACTGTAGTTAAGTAGAAAAGAAGTCAAGATAACGTGAAGATAAATACCTTGAGTGCACTCACTCACAATAACAGTAACAATAATACCATATAGATATAAAGTGCTTTAAAATTTATATTATTGTTTAATCTTTATAACAAAACAACTCTGAAATACAGGTCTATATGCTTTTTCTACAAATAAGGACCCTGAATAATTGTTGACATATGTAGGTTAGAAAGATAGTTAGAAATAAAGTTGTGATTAAAATCCAAGTCTTCTGATTTCAACTCCAGTCTTCTTTCTTCCTTAGGAAGAACCGAGGGAACCAGGAATGGCTAAATTATTACAAAGTGATCTCTGCTATATCACAGAAAATAATTCAGAAGATTAAGTTTCAGAATCACACACACACACACACACACACACACAATCTGAAAGACATGTTCTACTGATGCTGGGCCAGGCACTCATCTGCCTGAAGCACATCGTGATAATCAATCTCCAATAAATAGAATACAACATTGTACCCTTTTGCCAGTGTGTCTTCAGTCTTAAACAAAACAAAAATTTCTGCAAATATTTTAACCACTAGATGGTGTTGGAATGACACAAGAGGTTCTTTTGTACAATTTGTCTTCGATTGAAATCATCCAAAAACTCCCACACCACCTACCCGAAACATCTAAGCCCCACCTAAACTGCCTGATCGAACTCTTACAATGGATAACAGCATCATGTGAAACAATTGGAGAAATCTAAATGTGAAATAATAAAGTTTCTAGAAGTAAAATGCACTTGAATACTTGGACAATATATAAAATTAAAGAAGATACGAGTGTTGTTGATAAATTATCATCAGAGACAATAAAAATTTAAAAGACGTGAGAATTGTAAGTTAAAGTAAAATATTACTTCAAAATGACTTTGAATTTAATGACATACATTAAAGTGAAGTCAGTTATTTACTTAAAAAAATTGATGTTGGGCTGGTTTAATATAATTCACTCATTTTAAAAAGAAATAAAAATATATGTCAAACCTTAATCAGAATCATTAACATAAAAAAAAACAATAAAAAATTAAGTAGCTAAAAATTATCCAATTTAGAGACATAATTATTTTGCTTTCAGGGAAGTCTGCCAGACTCATATCTCCTGACTTGCCTTACCCTACCACACACACACACACACACACACACACACACACACACATCCACCATTATTCTAGTTAAAATTTACAGCCAAAATATCAAATATCATCTCATTCAGTTACCCAACATCTTTAGATATTTATTCCAAGATTCTGTCAACCAGCTTTACAGAACTGAGGTGCAGGGATCTGACAATTCAAGACAAGTGTTAACGTGCACAGGCCAAAGAAATAATCCAAGAGAATAAATGGCTTACCATTAAAATCCAAAAGCGGATTTATTTATATCCCCTTCTGCCCCCAATCCCAACCTCAATTTTCAAGTAGCTAAAATGTAGTATTTGTTGTGAAGCTATCGGTGTCAACCACTTGAGTAAATGGCACCTCCTCCTATTCTCCTATTGATTTAAAAGGAAATCCTATCTCAGCTTTTGTAAATGTCCAGTTTGAGTTATGGCAGAAGCTATTTCAGATACTATAATTGTCTCTCTTAAAACTAAGCTACCTCCATCTCAAGGTCTTGAAAAAGAATGTTGGCCCATTTGTTTCCATCCAAGTGAAAGATTTCAAATTTCACTATTTAATAGTTTGTTTATCTGTTAAAACAAAAGAAAAAAACAGTAAAGAGGATTACAACTATGTTTGCTGCAATGAAGAGCTTCTTTCTGGAAAACTCTGGTAGCAGGAAAACAAGGGAGAAGCAAATTGCTCCCCCCAGTACCCTATAGGCTATAATAAATGGGTCCTTTCTGGTGATTGAATTCACATCACATTTGTTAATTAAGAAAGTCAGCACAAGAATGCCTACATTTTCCAATAAGAAGAGGATCTTAGTAATTAATCAACAGAAGGAAAAGCATTATAAATGTGTTGTAATAAATTAGTATTAAACTAGATTGTAATTCTAAGGATTTGTGATAATTTAAAAACCTAAACCAATTAAACCTTTAAAAGTTTATTCATAAAATTACCTTCAAGGAGTTTTCTTTAAATAGCTGTGTTTTTTTAGTGGTGTTTTGAGTTTTGCTTCTTATTGTTATCATTTTTTCCCAGGTTTTTTTGTTTTTGTTTTTGTTTTTTTCCAAGATGGGGATTAGAAGCATTGCTAGCATACCTTTCCCACTTGAAAGGACAAAATAGTGTGTAAAGATTCACATTGTGAACTTTTTTCAAGAACCGATGCAGGCCGGGCGCGGTGGCTCAGGCCTGTAATCCCAGCATTTTGGCAGGCCGAGGCGGGCGCATCACAAGGTCAGGAGTTCGAGACCAGCCTGACCAACATGGTGAACCCCGTCTCTACTAAAAAAAAATACATATACAAAAATACAAAAATTAGCCGGGCGTGGTGGCACACGCCTGTAATCCCAGATACTCAGGAAGCTGAGGCAGGAGAATCCCGTGAACCTGGGAGGCGGAGGTTGCAGTGAGCCGAGATTGAGCCACTGCACTCCAGCCTGGGCTACAGAGCTAGACTCCGTCTCAAAAATATAATAATAATAAATAAAAAGAACCAATGCAGTATCAGAACAGGAAATCTGAAGGAATCTACAGACCCTTTGAAGCAGGAGGCTTCAGCCTACACTGTGAGTCAGGCAAGGGCTATGAGTCCTCAGAGTATGAGGGGGAAGAGTTTGCCTCTGTTATCAGGCTTTTTTAAAGAATGAAAACGCTGAGGAGGGAGAATCCCTTGAACCTGGGAGGCGGAGGTTGCAGTGAGCCGAGATCGAGTCACTGCACTCCATCCTGGGAGACAGAGCAAGACTCCATCTCAAAAAAAAAAGAATGAAAACTGCGCAATTCCCTTCTTTAGTCTCATGTGGATTCTCTGGAATATTCTGCAAAAGCAATCTCCACAAACGAAAAGTAGCATTTCTCTTCAATCTTATAAATACCACTAAGATGACCCAAGCTAGTGAATTAAAAGCTAAGTAATGTGACCTGTGTTGATTTTCAGACTTCCAGATATTTCAAAGCTTGGAAGAAAAGTGATTTTTCTCTTGCCATCCAGGGCCCAGAGTTCTGAGACCCAAGTCTCTCTTAAAGCTTTTTACTGCTCACAATTTTCTATGATCTCAAAATCTCACCTTAACCAGATAGAAGTACTTGGTTATGTACCAATATTTGAAGGGCACCAGTTAAATCATTGTCCCACTGATCTCATTCCTAGTCATGAGTTATATACTACTTGAAGTATACACTACTCCTTTTCTCTCTCCTTTCAATATGCATCACGTTTTGCACAATTTATTGCAAATGTTTATCACATGATTTACTTAAAGACCAGAAAAATAATGCAAGGTCCCTTGACAGGTGGACTGAAAATATAAATCTTTACACAAAATTTGAACTGAAGTAAGCTGTCCAAAAGACAATTTAGCCAAAATTTTATTTGAGTGGAGTAAAATTACATATTTTCTTTCTTTGAGTATGTGTCCATTTGGAGTGCCATAGGAATAGTCCTGCAGCCCTTTGTGGATGATGATTAAGAATTTATGTCTGTTTTTAAAAACATTTTAATTCAATTTAAATATTTGGCATGGTGCCAAAAAATGAAAACATAGTCAAACTATTCTAACAGGCATAACTGTCTTAAAACAAATATAAGCTAAATTCACCCAAAATTCCAGATTTTTACATTTCCTTTAAAAAAATTCATTTGGTCTCTTTAGCTCTTTTAATTCCCTTTTTTGTTACTACAAAAGTAGAGGAAAGCAGAGGGCTCTCTCAGAGAAAAATACAAATATGCAATGGAAGAGCATAATACCCACAGTCCCGTCCATCTGGAGAAAACTATTTCTAACACTTTGGAATAAAACCTTCCAAAGCCAAATATTATTGTGTTTATATTATTATTTTTAGTAGTTTGTTTTAAGTACTCCTCTATTTCTGAACATTTAAGTTGTTCCAACAAATGCCTACACATAACATTTCCAATCACCCTTATTCTGTATTGAAATGACCAGAACTCAAAGCTAGTGACAATTGTAATTTGGGACCAAATTACAATTTGGGCTAAACAGACAAGTCAGCCATCACACTTTTGATCAAATTACATTTAGTCAGTTTAGGCATATGTCTTGTTTCAGCCAGTCAAATATTGACAGGATTCTGACCTTTCATTTTTGCTTACTGCTGATTCTATGTAGGTCTCCAAACCAAAAGGATTGAGAATATTCTGATGCACCAATGACTCTACCCTTCTAATTTAATAGAATTGCAAAAATATCATTTAATATGGCTCAAGTCCAAAGGGAAAAAATACCATGGCCTCGTACGGCCTGTACTCAGCTCACCTCTCCCTCCCCGCCCCCCCCCCCCCCACCATATCTAGGCACAGCATTAAGCTAAATTGTAATGCCAGGTTTATGAAGTTGCAGGCGTCCCTGGACTATATTATGATAGGTATTTCTTCCTCTTCTCTCCTTACACCACAGGCAGTGAATATCTACACATTACCATTTAGAAATAAAATGGCGTTAGAAACAGGATCTGTTTTATCTCCTAAATTTTCACACAAACCTATATATAAATCTATAGAAATCTTTGCTTTTATGTTGAAAGCTTCCTCTTGTTAGGTGTTAACATTTTATACAGAAACCTCCTCAATTATCCCTGGCATTTTTCTTATCTGACAGCTATAATAGCATATAGACACAAAGTAGATTTTTTGTCTGATTGTATTTTAAACTGTATTTAGGAAAAAAGAACACTTTACAACCCTGCTTAGAGTTTCCAGTGGCTCAGAATAAACTAGATACAGCCTTCTATGAACTTGTATGATATTCAGCTGGTGGTTTTACTATAAATGGCCAACCTAAACACATGTTAATGGATAATAAAGCATATGCTGGACTGCCTTATTATTCATTCTTGAAATCCTAAGCATTTTTTCTAATGTGCCTCTCAGTATTGCTAGAGTAAGTTTCATGGTCTCCCAGGAAAAATCTGCAATGACTCTGTTCATTTGTTAAGGAGGAGGGAAATAGAATATAAATGTCAAGAAAAGATTATAAACTATAAACTGAATTCCTATGCAGCCTATAAAATGTGAGATTAAAAAGACAGCTCAATTTAACTAGCAATGAAGCCGTTATGCTTTCAGGATGAAAAAGGTGTTACATATGTGTATATCACCTCATTATGAATGGCATTTTTTCAATGTAAGGGTTGGACTGAGAAGAGGGTTTAGCTGCAGCCAACAGTAAAGTCTTATTGCAGGGTTGGTTTGGGGGCACCAGATGCCACTCAGCCTGGGGCAGGATTTGAAGAAAAGACACAGACAGTATGTATTTTCCTACTGGGGTCAGCATTCCCCAAGATACAGTCAGTACTTCAACAGCACTCATGCAGACATTATCAAGGTGCATACATGTATGTGTTAGGATGGGAAGTTGAAACAACAGTGTTGAAGGCAGTGGTAATTTTTACTCCTTCTAAGTTAGGGTGGAGTGGGAAGATGTAAGCCTCAGAAAAAGAAGAATGACAGGAATCGCTCAGTTCTCGTTTTAGCAATAATGGTGGTATTGGATACTCTTGGTGGTAGTACTAGGAGCATCCATATATTTGTTCTATTATACTATAATAGTTTTGGTATTTGTAGTAGTAGTCACAGTAGCAGCAGCAGCAGCTTAAGCTGTGGCAATAGTAGCAGTAGTATGAAAAAACAAAAACAAACAAACAAACAAAAAAACCTAACATTTACTTTGAGCTTACTATGTACCAGGCTCTGTGTTAAGCTGTTTGCATTATCTGCATGTAATTCTCACAATAGCTGGCAGAAGAATCTGTTTTACAGATTACCACTCTCGAAACAGTATTACCACTCTCGTTTTACAGTTGAGGAATTTAAGGCCTAGAGTGATTCTGTAACTTTCTCAGAGCCATAAGGCTAAAAAGGGAAGCTAGGATTTGAATTCATGTAGTCAGTTTCCAGAGACTGCTTCTTAACCTTACTATTACACACTCCCTACGTAAATGGAAATATAATATAGTCTGCCTATGAAAAGTAAAGCAAACACAGTATATTGCAATTTTAATTTTTTTGCTTCTGATGCAATCCTAAGTTTAGCTGGCATATTTTTACATAAAGAACAATATTTGCCATACCTAATGCTCTTCAAAAAAGACAAAAAATGACAATGAAACAAATGTAAAGTCAATTCCATTCATGGTTACTTCCAGTGCTAGAAACACCAAGGAAGATGAAGATAGGAATGTGACTAACAAATGCTGATCTACATCTTCACAAAGTACTTGATATTAGTATGGTACTTCTGAGAAATGTTAACTTCCACATAGCATTTCATGCTCATAGCACAAGTAATAATTCTGAAGAAAAAAGAATGTGTGAGAGTAATACTTGCGTTTAACTTTAAGGAAAAGTGATCACACTAACATTCTTGAAGATTAAATCGGATTTCTGGTACTCATGGTGCCTTACTTTGTTCCATACGTAAAACATGCCATTTTCCAAGAATTTATACAATAACACTTTCAAGACTACTAAATGTTTAGTTTTCTAAATGAATGACAGTTTCTATATCCTTTTGTGGGCTGAGAACTACTTGTCTGCTTTGTTTTATCTGTCCACCTTAAATAAGGTTGCACCGACAGATTATAATCATTTGTTGGCAGCAAATCAATAAGAGGTAGGTGCTAAGAAGGAGAAATACATTCCTGTAGCCTCTAAAGCACTGTAGTATTATTAATAAAAGTAATATTTCATGTCCCTTAAGAACATTTCAATGCACCTTTGAATCCACCAAAATGGCTTCTGGTCTACAAGGGTTTCTTCCTGCTCTTATTCATTTAGGGCTCAGATATTTAGATATTTTTCTAATTTCTGGTGGGTGGGCAGAAAGAGGCACAGATGGGGAGAATACTGTACATGGGATGAGCAACAATTTGTCACCTCTTACACTGAATTATTTTTAAATTATTCTCTACTGAGGATGTGAGGAAGGGTGATAGCAATTCACCTCACTGCACTCATTTCAGAAGCTACAGTAAAGACAAATATTCTTCCACCTCTAGTATAACCCTTTAAAAATGAGAAATTCCCAGAAAATGACTCATATTAAAAGCCAGAAGGATAAGAATGTTAAACAAGGAATCTGAGGTATAGACTAAAGATATAAATCAGCACTGTCTAATCCTCAGTTTTGCCCAGAGCCAACCCAGGATAAACAAACAACTTTAAATCTTGTAATGTGGCACTCAGAGCATAAAAACCAAGGTTGCTAACCTTTAGCTTAAACTAATCTACCCTGGAAATATCTCCTGAAAATGGCCAGAAAATTACCATACATAAACTCCAAAGTAGAAGGTAAAGCAGTGATCAGTAAAAACACAGTTTCCAGTTTTAGCTCTAGCTAAACCCAGACTCACAAAGGTCTCTTGGAATAAACTACTCCTCTTCAACTTTTTTAATATCAGTAAGAACCTGTTGACATTTTTCCTTAAAGTTACTGTAGGCTGCCTGGGATTGCTCCACTCCAATTAAACCCATGGAATTCAGTTAGAAGCAAGCTTATTTGAGACATCTAATTATTTGAAAATGCTATTTAATAAGCTTAGTCCTTGTTCTTTTTTAACCGACTGGTGTGGAAAAAATATACATATTCATATTTATATAAAATTATGGCTAAATTTGTTAAGTGCTTATTTTTTGATGAGTATATTTTCTAAGTGTTTAATCTATTTTATTTCAATTAATTCTCAGATCCACCTTTATGTAATAGACACTCTAACTACCTCCCTGCTACATATGAGTAAGGCATGGAAATTAAATAACTTGCTCAAGTCACAAGGAGAGGAAGTAGAAGAGCTGTCTCCAGGGCCCACATGTTTATGAAACTGCCTTTGCAAAATTATGACTGAGCCAGTGAAAAAGATCTAACCTAGCTGGCTCCATCTTGCTTTCTAAACTTTAAGCTGTCCTTATTCTTTCCTGCGAGTAAGCTGAAGTAACTCTGGGAGAAACTTAGTTTACAGTTCTTAGTATAAAACAAAGATGGTAACAGTCCTTTTCCAAAACAAACCTCCTTCTTGCCTGGGAACTAGAATGCCTTTGTAGGACTAACAAATTAGCCATAAGGTTAGAAATTACGGTTTAGGGGTCATACAGCTAGAGGGTACAAGATTCTGACCCTCCCTAAACTGCTCCTAAATCAGTGCTTGAGTTATTTTGCAGACTCTGCACTTGATAGATCAACTAGCATCACCCAGATCGATTAACTGGCTCATCTGATCCTGTGGCCCCCACCCAGGAACTGACTCAGCACAAGAGGACAGCATCAATTCCCCATGATTTAATCGCCTACCTAACCAATCAGCACTCCTGGTTTGCTGGCTTCCTCCAACCCATCAAGTTGTCCTTAAAAACTCTGATCCAATGCTCGGGGAGAGTGATATGAGTAATAATAAAACTCTCATCTCCCGCACAGCCGGCTCTGCGTGAATTACTCTTTCTCTATTGCGATTCCGCTGTCTTGATAAATCGGCTCTGTCTAGGCAGCAGGCAACGTGAACCCATTGGGTGGTTACACTTATATAATTCAAATAAACACAAAGTATTTCATTTGTGTGAATGATGGTTTAATGTTTTTCAAGTATAACATGTTCAGTCAACATGATGTTTTCCTTTTCCATTTCTTGAAAGTTAGAGTCACATTTTCTTACTGACTTGCTGTTTTATGTTTTCTTTCATTTGCTGGGTGCATAAATTTTCTGACATTCGGCATCAGTCCAGTATAACCTACCTCCCACTATTTTAAGAAACATTTATGGCTATTTCTCTTTGGAAGCAAGAGGAGAATATAAGAAGCTTTTGTTTCACAGCAGTTTATAAAATGATGTTTTCTGGTTATTGTTTCAATTTTTGAAGATATTATTTCAAAGTATTTGTTACACTCAGAGTCAGGCATTGTTACCAATGTATGTCATTTTATCTGTTAAATTGCATTTTCTCTCTTATCAGTTTAGTCCTAAAGTACTGCCTTTCCTGTCAAGCAACTATGATGTTGCTTCTTTGTTCTCTAAATAGTTTAGAATCTCTTCCAGAAGCTAGAAGAGTTTCATGATGATAGTGTTCCAGGACTACATTTTTAAAATGTTTTTAATTGCAGTATTTTCATTTTAGCCTCAGCTACTTTAAGTAGATAGGCGTGGTCTACTAGTAAGCAACCAGTCTTCCAAAAATGTGATAGTCAACAATCTGCTCTCAATCTGTCACAGATATTTTGCGTTCAGTTGTAGTTCTGTGTGCAAATTTTGAAGAAGGAATCTGAGTTCCTGTTATAAATGTGTTGCATAAATAATGTTTTTATTTGGCCAGTGAAATTTTATGTATTTATTTTTATTTTTTAAAGTTTCTGGAAAATATTAAAATATTCAAAAAATAATGTGGGCATAAAAAGCCTTAAGTGAATTGTCAAGTGCTAATTAATCTCTAGAGAATTCATTTCCTTATTATTTAATGATGTTCAATAATCTCTTCTAATAAATGGCATTTGGTGACTTGACAATTACCATCAATTTCTTGTTTTCCCACCTGTTATCATACAGGCTTCATTTTTTATTTTCTCTTCTGTAAAACAAACAAAAAGAATAAAGCAGTTCAGTAACTACTAATATCCATTCTCTTGGATAAATTTATGATTGTTTGAGAGAAATGGAATAATAAAATCCTCAGGGAGCAAGCTTCACATTGAGCAACTGCTGAAATTCCTGAAATACTACATGTTGCCTGGTGTTTTTCAGCACAGGATAGTTCTTCGTTTGCAGTTTTTAATCACTGATCACTATGTTCCTATGCGATTTCCCCTCATGACATGATTCCTGTTCTCAATCACTTTATGATCTAAGGTGACATGACATCAGCCTGACAGTATATATATATATGATATATATGATATATATATCTAACTTGATATATATGATATATATGATATATAACTTGATATATATGATTTATATATCTAACGATATATATATCAAGTTAGAAATATAATTTGCATGTATTTTTAAAATTCAATTTTAATTTTTCTATTTTTTTAAGTACAGACATACACATTTTCTGTCTCATAACAATTGCCAGACAAAAGATAAATGAAGTATATGTGGTTTTAAGTCTCCCACAGCTCAAGTATTCTCTAATTCTTTTGCAGAAATGTCATCTTAAAAAGGTTTAAGAGAGGTGAAGATGAAATATCAATTGTGCAAAACCAGAGATATGGTTTATTCATTTCTTTTAGCTAGGGAAATAACAGCTAGTCAAAGTGGCAAGGTCAGGTAAAGAAAAGATATTCAAGTAAAATTTAGGGATAAAGCAAGATTAAAATGTATTTTGATTTATTAACTATTAAATATAGCATGTTCCTAATAAAACATTTGAAATTGCTGATATTTGAATGTTTACTATATTAAAATTACTTTTATATTATTCCATTTAATCCTCATTATAACCTCACAATAATAAATGAAGTGCAAATACTAACTGGGCCAAAATTAATCAACTAGTATGTTGCAGAACAGAGATTTGAACTGAGCTCTGACTGATTCCAGAGCTCATGGCCTTTCCATTACACAATGCCACTTCATTAAAATAGTCAAAAATTATTCTATATAGATATGTTTATTTTCCATATTAAAAATAAATTGTTAATATCCTTCTAACAACAAGAGTTGCTTAAGCCCCCTCAGTTTGTACTTTATAAGAAAAAACAAAGATCTAAAACACCACAAAATCTATGATGAAACATTAGACACATTTTATTTTATGCAGTTTGTATATGTTATGATTTCCCTTTATACAACAAACTCTATATGGTGCAATAGTAAATTGCTTTGAAATTAAGTTATAACTATTCACCTTTCTTGGTAATGGCTAGAGCTAGAATCTGTTATTTAGAATACTTGTCAGAAAGGTCTGTGTCAATCCCCAGTGATAATCAGACATGCTTCCTGTAGCTATCCACGCAAAACAAATGAAGCCTGCCCACATTAAACTTTGCTTCTTATAATTTGGCACTTTCTGTGTTCTAATTTGGTAATAATTCTCATATGCTTTATGAGGTCTGCTGTTCCTACCTTTTTCACTACTTTTCCCTCCACTATCAGATGGTGCCTCACGCTTGTCATATACAACAGAGTATTTTTATTCATCAGATCCTCACCTTTGGTTGCCCTTTTTCATTTGTATTCCTTTGTCTTTTCACTGTGAAATTCCAAAGCTTTCTTTTATCTACTATTTTTATAGTAGATAAATGTGATTTTTTTAAGGAAAACCACTTAAGAACCAAATAATAAAAGTGAAAGTTTTAAAAAAGATATTATAACAAAGATGTTAAAGAAAGTGAGAACAACTTTCTATTTAGACCATTATTCGACCATCAAAAGATCATTTTTTTGCTTTCACCCATTACTATATAATGTGTTGAAGTATAAACAAGCTCTTATAATGAAAAAAGAGTGGTACCTCTGTATTTTTTTAGGATAGCACCTCGTACTTTAATTTGGGCTACTAGGCATTTTTAATCAAGCTATCAAGTAATAATACACCCACCAGCCCCCAAAATATTTTACCAGTCTAACTTTTCTCTAAAAGGCACACATAAGACAATTAATACTAATGATAAATGAATTAATAAATAAATAAAATATATTTTCAATAGATATTTATTGTCTATTTTATGCTAGTTACTAAGGAAAATAGAGACATACAGAAGTCATTGTCACTGTCTTGCAGGAGCTGGAAGGTGGATGTAGATAAAAAAATCTCCACATATGCAGAAGATTTTTAAAAATTCAGTGCTTTATGGCAACTTTCTGTAAGATTTAATGAGTACCTGCTTACAAGTTGTCCTAATCACTTAAAGTATTTAATTTGAATCAGAAGCTCTGCAGTATCTAATGACATTGAAGCTTAAAACAAATTATTGTGGAAGGCAAAAGGAAGAAGCAAGCAGAAAATGCTACAGCCTCTAGGTCTTCAATGTTCAGGGAGCTATGAAGCCAGTCTACTTTTCTTTGTCTACCTACATCCTTCCTGCTATTCTTTCAGTTATCAAACCGTCCTTTCTCCACAGGAACTCTGGCCTAGATCAAGTAATTACTGTGGGTAGATGCTCTTAGTCGTTACATACACTTAAGCACTTCCTATCCTCCTTTGTTGTCAAATTATTATTTCACATATGTATATTTTTTCCTCAATAAGTAGATTATAAGACCTCTGAAAGCAAGGACCTTATTTTAGAATGTTTTTATATGTCCTATAACAATGAGAATGATACTAAGTGTTTAGTAGGAACTCATAAATACTTGTTATTTAAATTAAAGTTTTATTTCTGGAAAGATGAAAAAACAAGTGACTAGAATCCACTCTAGCCCTAGACACTTCCAACCAGTGGGACTATCTAGAATCCAGCAAGAAATAGGTTCCTAATGGCAGAAGCCAGACATAAACATAAAGTGAGAGAATCAGGGTATGTCTTAGCAAAGAGTCTTTGAGATACCAATTGAATCAGCTACACGTATAAAGGCCCCTCCTCTGCATAATAACAACCAATCAAAAGCAAGTATTCTTTGTTTTTTTTACTATACTAAAATGGAGAAAATGTATTCATGGCATTATGCATAATTATGAGTTAGGAATAGTGTTAAAATTTGTAAAAACATATAAATGAATTATTCGTTTACAATGAAGAAATGCAAAAAATATATTACAAAACAAAATATTAATTTATATTGAATTTAAAACATAATTCAACAATTTCCTGTGCAAATAATGTTTCTCTTTAGCCTCATTCTAGTATAGCTAAAATAAAGGAAAATAAATAGCATTTCTATGTGTAACCAGCAAACATGAATTGGAAGAATCAATATTGTTAAACTGCACATACTAGCCAAAGCAATCTACAGACTCAAAGTAATACCTACAAAAAATTAATAACATTCTTCACAGGAAGAGAAAATGCAATTTTAAAATTTACATAAAACCACACAAAAATCCAGAATAGCCAGAGAAATCCTGAGCAAAAAACAAAACTGGGGCATCACATTGCCTGACTTCAAATTATACTACAGAGCTATAGTAACCAAACAGCATGGTACTGGCATAAAATCAGACACATAGACCAATGAAACAGAAAAAAAATCCATGCATTTACAGTCAACTTATTTTCCACAAAGATGCCAAGAATATACACTGGGAAAAAGACACTCTGTTTAATAAAGGTGCTTGGAAATCTAGATATCCTTATGCAGCAGAATGAAACTATACCCTTATTGCCATATACAAAAATCAAATTTAAATGGATTAAATATTTAAATCTAAGACCTGAGACTATGAAACTACTTTAAAAAAAATTGGGGAAATGCTTCCCAACATTGGTCTTGGCAAAGATTTCTTCAATATGACCTCAAAAGCAAAAACGTACAAATTGGATCATGTCAAGCTAAAAAGCTTCTGCACAGCAAAGAAAACAATTAACAGGATGAAGAGACAACCTAAAGAATAGGAGAACATATTTTAAAACTATTAAACTGACAAGGAGTTGATAACCAGGATATATAAGGATCTCAAGCAACTCAATAGCAAAAAAATACACAAATAATCCTATTAAAAATGCTAAATGACGAGTTAATGGGTGCAGGAAATCAACATGGCACATGGATACATATGTAACAAACCTGCACATTGTGCACATGTACCCTAAAACCTAAAGTATAAAAAAAATGATCAAAAGATCTGAATAGACATTTCTCAAAAGAAGACATAAAAATGTCCAACAGGCATATGGAAAAATGCTTAGTATCAGTAATCATCAGAGAAATGAAAATCAAAACCACAAAGAGACGTCATCTCATCCCAGTTAAAATCATTTTTAACAAAACAATAAAGTGATGCATGCTGGTGAGGATGTGGAGAAATGGGAACACTAGTAGGTTTCTGAAAGAACTAAAAATAGGACTGCCATAAGATCCAGCAAGCCCAGTACTGGGTATATGCACAAAAGAAAGTAAATCAGTGCATCAAAGAGATATCTGCATCACCACGTTTATGGCAGCACTATTCACAATAGCCAAGATTCAGAAGCAACCTAAGTGTCCATCGATGGATTAATGGGTAAAGAAAATGTGTTGCATATACACAGTGGAGTAGTATTCAGTCATAAAAAAGAATGAAATCCAGTCATTTGCTACAACATGGGTGAAACTGGAGATTATTATGTTAAGTGAAATAAGCCAGGCAAAGAAAGACAAATATCACATGTTCTTACTTTTTTGTAGGATCTTAAAATCAAAACAATTAAAGTCTTGGCCATAGAGAGTAGAAAGGTGGTTACCAGAGGCTGGGAAGGGTAATGGGGGAATTGGGGGAATGTGGGAAGGGTTAATGGGTATACAAAATAGAAATAATGCATAAGATCTACTATTTGATAACACAACTGTAATAACTTAATTTTACATTTTAAAATAACCAAAAGAGTGTAATTGGATTGTTTGTAGCACAAAGGATAAATACTTGTGGGGATGGATACCCTATTCTCCATGTGATCATTTCACATTTTATGCCTGTATCAAAACATTGCATGTACCCCATAAATATATACACCTACTATGTGTCCACAAAATTAAAAATTAAAAAATAAAAAGAACAGACAGAGTAAACACTGGGTTATTATGAGTAGGTAATCAAACTGTATAGTCACAAGTTAAAGCAATAAATGCTTTACATTTAAATCATTTCACATTTTTGAGAAGATTGAAGAACAGAGATTTTTATGCCTTTACACTAGTGAAATTTTAAACTGTGAATGAAAATTTTTTGGATCAATATTAAAATGTATATTATTTTGTACTATTGAAACCTAATTTTAGGCAGATTGATATCATATCATAACCTGAGGGGGAGTGGGGGAAAGAGTTCATCACAAAACATTTAAGCCCAGCGCCACAAAAAGTCAGTGGTTGCATTGGGTTGTAATTCTTAGATTATTCATGAGGAATTCAATCAACCGAAGTTAAAAAACAATGTACTAGTCAAGCATAAGGTTTGCCTAAAAGGACAAGTTATAATTAAGCCCAAAGTTTTTCAATGTTTGGAGAAAAGAAAGTTTCCAGGCTCAGAGAGGGATGGCCTTTATAGAACTGTGCATAAACAAGCCATTTTACACTGGTCAAAGACCACTGTTATGTGGTGCTCTACCTGAATACAAGCTTTGCCTTATTGCCATAAAAGGAACAGAACCAGGCTGCTCTGGAATTGAGGCTAAGCCTTTCCTTTCTCCTTTATAATGGATTTCTTACCCTGTTTTTTAAATGTTATAACAATATATAGAAAGAAAAATCCGGGAAAGATATTCACCAAAATATTGCTCATGGTTTTTTCTTTGTGTGTTTATTTATAAATTAAGTGTTTTATTTTTCCCAATTTTTTGAATGTTTTGCAATGAGCATGAATAACCTATAAGAAAAAAATGAATTATTTTTTCAAAGTTAATAAGACATACACAGCTGGCAACACTATAGGCTCTAGCTCCATGGAAGTCCGGAATAAAGAGAAAATCTGGAAGGCAGAAATGAATGATTTCTTCTCATTGCATTTAGTAGATTACAAGGCTTACATAGTCTTAAGGGTGAACAAAATAACAATAGACTATTGAGCTCTCATAATTGGCCAGGTACTGGCTAAGTACTTTATATCTCATTTGATATTTGCAAGGCCACACTGCTAGTAAGTAGTAGAGCTGGGACTTAAAGCCAGATCTGTTTAATTTTAAATCCGATGGTTTTAACCACTACCCTAATACTACCTTCCCTCATCTCTACCTCAGTTGGAAAAAGAAAAACTCTAGAGGGTGACTGTAGTTAACTATAATTTATTATATATTTTGAAATAACCAGAAGAGTAAAATTGAAACGTTCCTAACACAAAGAAATCATAAATGATTGAGGTGATAGGTACCCCAATTATCCTGATCTGACCATTACACATTGTATGCTTGTATCAAAGTATCACATGTACCCTATACATATGTACAACCATTATGTATCCATAATAATTAAAATTTAAAACTTAGGAAAAAACCCTAAGCTTAATCATACTTCAAATCATTTAATTGTAATGAATAATGAACTATTTTCTCAAACACAAAAATACTAACATATTTGTTCTGCAATGCTTATTTCATTTATTGGAATGCATTCTGTAACCTTCTTACTCCAACATTTCCAGACCTTATCCACTTTATCCAGTTTTTGCTTGATTACAATACATACACAGATACATACACACATAAAAATAGAAATCAATAAAATACAAACACAACTACTAATGAATGATTATTTATTTGTAACGCAAAACCATATCTGGTCCTTAGTTGTACTTCACATTTCTAAGGAATTAGATATGAGAAGTCTACACATTATACCTTTATTACTTAGAGGAATTCCAACAGACTGTTATTTAGAATTTAGAGATCTTAATGTTATGAATGGTGGTTGCATTCCTGGACCATCACAGAAAATCTATTTAACCCAAAACATAGCTAGTAAGTAGTACTAGGCTGAGCGATACATCCTGGGAGCTGGAGATCCTGCAGTTCTAGAGGTATAAGTTTTTCCTTTGGTTTTATTGAATAAAAGACTAACATGGAGCAAAATTTCAAAATCGTGTTTTAAGTCATCTACCAACTGCATCTTCCCCAGCTGTATCATTTTGTCTTTTTATATTACAAAAATCCAAAGTCAGTTTGGAAATGCAAGATGCCAATTAAAGTTTTGCCTTTTGATTACACTTGAATAATTGGTTTTAACCTTAAGGAGAAATGTGGTTAGTCTAATAGGTTCACTGTTGAAGACTTTTGTAATCCCCATCTAGCAATCCAAGAAGGTCAAAACAATTAAAAAAAATTTAATCAAACTTCTTTTCTGTGCCTTTTCAGCAATAAATCTCTAGAAAAAGTAGAGAGCCTACCACCTACATCAAGAAAAATGAGAATTATAAAATTGCAAATATTTCTGAGTGCCATTTATATAGTAAATTTTTTTTCAGAAAATTATTCTCTACTCAGTTCCTCTAGAAAATTATAACAAAACAAATTATTTGTACAATATTAAATATTACTACTCAAAGTAGCTTCCTCCAACCATTCTCCATTTGCTCGAATCATATTCATTCTTCAAAGATCAACTCCAATGTTCCCTTTTTGTGAAGCCTGCATCACTCATAGAAATTTATTTGCAACTATAGCATGACTCTTATCACATCTACCCTGTATCATAGTTTCTCATATAGATGTTTCTCCCCTAAAAATAATAGCTAGTATTCATTGAGCACATCCTTTATAGCAGGAACTATTCCTATCACTTTACATACAATAATTTGTTTAATCCTCATGGCAATTGCAACAGTTAAGCATTATTTATCATGCCCATTTTACAGATAGGAAAGAGAGATTACATAATTTACCTAAGATTATGCACCTAGCAACAATCAGAGCCGAGATTCACACTCACAAAACCCAATGTCTTAAAATCTGCGGTATAATCTACCACCTCTTACCCAGCGAGCCACTTTCTAAGGTTGACTTTGGCCTAAATCAGTGCTTCTCAAACTATCAGTAATGAGAGACCAGTTTCTGTTAAGTACAATAAGAACAAATTACCAGAAAAAATAAAATCTATAAAATATAAGGTCCTATGTATTATATTTAACATTATTAAACACTATAAAAGTTTTCAATATCTATACTAGCCAACAGTTCATGGACCAGCACAGGTTCATGAAACAGCTCAGGTCCATGGACCACAATCTGAATACCATTGGCCTGGATCACTATGAGGCAACTCACCCTATCATAGCACTTTTTATTAGGCTATCGTAGTCCATTTGTGCAGAAGTCATAGCAATGCATGAACTCTGTAGTTCATGCATGAAAGAAAACCTAACATCCAAATAAGATTAAAAAAGTCAGAGCTTATTTCTAAGTCCTTTCTCTCTTCATTGAATTAGGCTTTTTGTGCCATGTTAAGGTTTTATGTTTGTTTCTTGATGAATTCAATAAGATTTCTCAAAATCCTTAAGATTAAACTTTGAGTTTTAATTAAAGTTTCAAGTACTGATTGCAATATGAGCAAAAGAGCTTATTAGCAATTAAATTTTAAGATAAAAGGTCATGTCTGTCATTGACTCAGTACACATCTTTGGGAAGTTCACTTTATCTTCTTAAATATAAGATACTTAAAAAAGTTATCTACTCACTTCAGGGATTCACTTGTCTATAGGGCAGGCTGTGTGTGAGTCATAAAAGCATGCTTAATGCAAGTACTTTCTTTTATAGAAGTGGCTTCATGACGTCTTATCTAAAATTCTCCTAGTCATTCCAGCAGTTATTTGTACATTCATTCAAAAAGTGGCAGTAGAGCACCCACTGTATGCAACTCTTGCTACAGATCTTGCTTCTCACATGATTCCCAGCAAAAAGCAGTTGTTCTTTCCTGAGGACATTCTTGGCATTACAATTCCATAATTGAGCAAGCAGAATGGGTCAGAGAAGCTTTGCTAAAAACCCATCCAGCAGAAAATATTTTATTCTGGTCTTGGAAAATCTGACTTAAAAAGTGGAGTTGATGAGCAGGAGCAGCTTTGTGATTCCCTGTTTGATTGTTTGCTCTTATATTAGTGACTAAATAGTACAAGTATCACTTCAACTACTCTTCAATAAATTTCATAAGAAGTACAAAGAAAATAATATTTTATGATATTCCATAATTCTGTTTGATATTTTAATGAATATTTTCAAACTAGTAGTATCAACTATGAAAACAAAATATGGACTATAGCTATAATTTATGATTTTATTTATTTTAAGTAGGAATTCACTTGAAATTTAAGTTTAGTATTTAAAGTATGTAACTAGCCAAGAAAGTAAATAGAAGGTACTTACCTGGAAGCTACAGATAACAGAGGTCACAGTTGCCAGATAAAGCCATCTGTGCGTCAATGGGATAGAAGATAAACTCCTTCCAAAAGTGAAAGATCTCTATGCTTCACAGACATATAGTGTTATAGCAGCCAAAATTAATTAACAAATATCGTTCTCCTATCTATTCTGGTAGGCAACAATAGCAAAATATCAGTGTTCTCT
The DNA here is from genome assembly GCF_006542625.1 of Nomascus leucogenys. Taxonomy (NCBI): domain Eukaryota; kingdom Metazoa; phylum Chordata; class Mammalia; order Primates; family Hylobatidae; genus Nomascus; species Nomascus leucogenys. Next base: position 71,089,021 of record NC_044406.1, on the reverse strand, counting down.
CTTTAAAAATTTTCAACTTTTGTTTTAGATACAAGGGGTTGACACGCAGGTTTCTTACACGGGTTTATGCACCCAGATAGTGAGCATAGTGCCCAAAAGGTAGTTTTTCAACCCACATTCTGCTTCCTCCCTCCCCACTCTAATAGTCTACAGTGTCTGTTGTTCCCATGTTTATGTTCATGTGTGCTCTTTCTGAATGAAATACAGATCAATTTGAAATGTAGAGAAGCAAATTCATATATGTCAAGCTTTAAAAAAGATAACAAAATATAATAATAATAATAAACATATTTTCAAGTTTTTAAATAAAAGTCCAGCTTTGGATATTAATCTCAAAAATCGCATAGAGCTATTAACTTCTAATGAGAAGTTATGATGTAATTTTTATTATAATAAAAATTTATTTAGTGTTTTATACATAAATTTTATATTTAGCATTTAATGATGCTGATGGGTGGATTTTTTAAACCAAAAAATGTCTGAAGTAGAAGGTAATTTAATATAATACAGTTTATTTTTGAAATATCTGTAAATGTGCACTTACTGACTTCAGAAACAATGCATTATTGAAAAGGAACAAAATGAGTTTTATTGTGAATGCAATATATCACTGTTAAAAGCAGCCATCATTAAGACTGAATGCTTTATGGTTTTAGGCTAAAAACACTGCTCAATCTCACAGTTCTCCTAATAGAGTTTTAATTATTTTTCACACAATAAGGTTGCTTCCTTACCTTCCCTGCCTCCGCAGACACCACAAAATCAATGATGACACTGACCATTCTGACAACCAATAATCCTTCAAGTAGAAAATGATGCATACACAGATCATTTCTTAAGAAGTGATCAATGCTTGAATGAATACAAATGTTTCCTCCCTCATCTTTCAAGTTATTGGACAACAGAACAAAATGGAAGAGAAATTTCTCCCGAAGTAATACAGCTACAATATACTTTTGTGTCATGCTTAACACAGTGATTCAATCAATACATAACTACAGAGTGACTACAAATTACTCTTCATATTTAAATTGCATTCAGTTAATACATTATTTCATTTTATTGCACACAACCTATTTAGGTATTATTATCAACATTTAACAGATAAAATAACTAAAGTTCAAAAAGTTTTGGAGGAGGTTTTCTATTTCCATCACAAAAAGATAAAATTTTAATTTTATAAATTTATTTAATTTCTTGAGTCTATGAATTGACTGTTGGCTAAATTATTTTATCCATTTTAATTATATGTTCAAATATCTTCCTTAGATTCTATCTGCTTTGGTCATTTAGGTGACCCAAATGTCAATGTTCAATTTTTTATCCAGTGTTTTCAATCTAATTAATTCTCCAATTAATAAAATATCTTAGAAAAGTTTCTTTCAAAAATTTAAAATGATGTTTGTGTTCTTTTTCTTCAACTACCTTCAAAATAATTATACTTTTTGTAAGACAGATTTTAACACATAAATATAAAATTTATATAGATGTATGTTTTTAGAAAGGATATTAACACAACTTTTAAATAACTGAAATACACCTAGAGCTTAAGGTAAAGACGGTCTGAATAAAAACTAAGCCATTTAATGGATCTTTTAACTTATATCCATAGAAAATGAGGGGAGTTCTACGGCCATACCACCCTGAACGCACCTGATCTAGTCCGAAAATGAGGGAAGATATTTTTTCGCTACCTTCTGTAGTCAAAAGAAACAAGGTTATTAGATTATAGCCCCAAAGGATATTCATAATCGTAATACAAAATAAAAGATGCTACACTTATAAGAAAGTTAAGCTTCTCAAGATTTTCAAGGGAAGCAACTAGATTTGACAGTATTGTTTTCCCTATGTTTTATTCTTTCAGGATTCAACACAGACATGGCAACAAACGCCATATTGTCAAGTCGTTTGAAAGCCTAGGGTGCTCAAAAGAAGGAAGCTGCTTAAAATATACCATTTAAAAAGCTCTGATGGGATTGTCTGTTTGTTTGTTCTTGCTGATTTGCGTTCTTTGTAGATTCTGGATATTAGTTCTTTGTTGAATATATAGGTTATGATGATTTTCTCCCACCATGTGGGTAGTCTGTCAACTTTGCTGATTATTTCTTTTGCGGTGCAGAAGCTTTTTAGTTTAATTAAGTCCTATCTATTTATCTTTGTTTTTGCTGCATTTGCTTTTGGGTTCTTGGTCATGAAGTCTTTGCCGAAGCCAATGTTAGAAGGGTTTTTCCAATGTTATCTTCTAGAATCTTTACAGTTTCAGGTCTTTGATTTGTCTTTGATCCACCTCGAGTTGACTTTTTTATGACGTGAGAGATGAGAATCCAGTTTCATTCTTCTACATGTGGCTTGCCAATTATCCCAGCACCATTTGTTGAATAGGGTGTCCTTTCCCCATTTTATGTTTTTATTTGCTTTGTCGAAGAGCCAATAAGAAATCAATACAGCAAACTGGTAGTCCTTATTGAATGCTGTAGTTTATAATACGCCACAGTTGGAAAAACTGTTCTTCTCATTTATCATAAGTTTCAAAAAGCATTGTTTTGATGGGGTTCTGAGCAGTAAGAGAGGGTGTTCTAATTGCCTCCTATTAGCCCATTTTTTAGGGAAGACCATAGGGCTTTGGGCATGACCAGATACACAACACTAGACAGATGAGATCAATGGAAATTTATTAGTCACATGTACTCATAGCCCAAAGGAAAAGAACACTACACATGACTCAGGGCAATGTTGGGATTGCACTTGGGAACAGAGTGAACAAGAGGGGCTGTGGAAGCCAGGCTTCGTAGTGTAAAGAAGGTGAGGTGGCTCCTGGTTCTATGAGGGGTTGGCATTGATTTGTTTGCATAATTTGACAGAGAACTGAAACATGCTACTCTGGGATAAGCAAGAACTGTGTCTAGTCCCTTTGTTAAGGAGGGTGGTCTTTCTAGGAGATGTTATCTGCAGTGACGGAATAGGGATGAAAATTTTGCAGTTAGGCCTTTTGATGTCCTTCTGGTTTCAGATATCAAAGAAGTATGTAATATTGGGCCTTAATTTTATGCCTTACATCACAAAAAGCTCTTTAAAAGAATCAGGTGAAAGCTGTCTTGTTGCTCAGTCTATATGACCTAGTAGATTTGATGGTTTTAGAGGCATCTGTAGTGGATGAGGATGCTATGTGGATTCTCTAGTTAATCTCAATTGAACAGTCATAGCACAGATCTCAGAAAGCAAGGTCTTACTTTCTGTAGCAGAGCACTGCTTGTTGGAAAAGCAGACTTAGGTGTGTTACCAGACCCTAATAGAAACTGAGCACATAACTAAAGGACATCAAGTGACTATGCCACTAGACCATGAGCTGGTTATTATCAGATCTACCAAGTCAACAGCAATCCATTATAAAATAGACTGTTTTCAAGGTCTCAAGTAAGTTGTGCAAGCAGATAGCCCAAACTGTATGTCACCTTCCTCTGTTGCACTGAAGTGTCTTCCTCATATGGGGTTCTCCATGAGCAGCTGTCAGAAAATAGGGGAACTATTCCAGGGTCTGGTTCACAGTTTGGTAAGCTCAATACTCAATATGTATTGTAAACCAAAAGTAGCCTGCTACTGCCTCTGCATGACTTATACATGGATGTCTCTAAAGGACAAAAGTAGTGAGGTTGTTTTAACTAGTACACCTGGTTATAAACTTAGTGTATAGTTAATTAATTGCAACAATAACTGAAATTATTTACCCTGTTCTTTCTGACTTTTCAACTCCTCCCATTAAAAGATAGTGTCTATTTCCCCACTCCTTGACAATGGGTGGGCGTGGCAATTTGTTTGACTCATTAAATGCAGCATAAGTACCAATTCTGGGCCTAGTACTCAATAAGCTTCTCTTCTCTCTTTCAGAATCCTGATATCACCATGTGAAGAAGTCTGAGATAGTCTTCCGGATGATAATTGCCATGTGGCCCCAACTGCCCTAGGCAACAGGCAACAAACTACCAGACACGTAAGTAAGGCCCTCCTAGACCAGCCATCTCCCAGCTGTTCCACCAGTTGACTGCAGGTGCCTGAACAAGCTTGGTTGAAATAAACCAATGCTGATCCAGGAAAACAGAACTATCTAGCTGACATTTTTTTGGGTTATTAATGAAAATACAAGTTTACTCTTTTAAGCAACTGGGTTTTGAGGTGATTTATTTTGTAGAAACAGCTAACTGATACAGCCTAGAACAAGAAATGGCCAGAAGCACAGATAGCCATAGATGTCTGGGTGGTGTTTAATGTATTCACTGGATGGTCTGAAATCTAGAAATAGCAAGACTGAAACTGGAGACAAGGGGGTCTAGAGTAGCGGTACAGAGATGACCTGTGGAATGCGTGAAGGATGAAGTTTGTGACAAACATTAATGTTAAGGAGCTCCTCGACATCTAAGAGAACAGGATGATTTATCCTACAGATATCAGCCAGCCTCTCACCTAAGCTACCCCAGTGCTTTTTTAATGGTACATTGAATAAAGTGGCTATGGTAGCAGAAATAAAAGCTAGGCATGAGTTTCCCCTCACAAAGGTTGATATAGCTACCTCTATGCTGAATGCCCAATCTGCTAGCAGCAGAGACTGACACTGAGCCCTTGATATGTATAGTACCATCCAGCCACTTTGTTGCGGGTGAATTAAATTAGCCCTCTTACACCCAGGGTTACTAGTTCTACCACGTATCATATAATCTGAAATCAGCCAGCTTAGTTGAATGGCCTAGCAGAGACCCAGTGTAGGTTCTATTTGGGAACTCACTCTAAAAGGTTGGACCATGATGCTCCAGTATGTAGTATATTCATTAAACCAATAGTTGATATAATATGATTTTGTGTCCGCAGTAGCTGAAATAAATTGTTCCAGGCAACAATGGGATTGCCACCTCTCTCCAACACTTGTAGACTTTGGTTATTCATCCCTAAACCCTTAGACGCTGCCAGATTTGAGACTTTGCTTTCAATGGAGAAGAATGCTTCTACAAAAGGAGAGCGGAAGGATGCCATTGAACATGAAGCTACAACACTCCGCCACCTAGTTCTTTTGGATTTTTTATGAAAGGCACCAGAAAGCAGAAAGAAAACAGTTAATATTACTGGGGAAAACTGACCCAAATCACCTTGTGGAGCTAGGTTTACTGTTACATGATTGAGGTAGAGAGAAATTTTTAGAACCCAAGGATACTGGGGTATTTCTTTGTGCATTCATGCCTCATGATAATGATAAATGAACAAATACAGATATCACAGCCTGGCAAAAGCAAGTCAACCAAGGGCCCAAAGCCCTTTAGGCTGAAATTTTTGGTCATCCCACCAGACAAGCAACCTGTAATAACTACAGTGATGGCTGAGAGTGAGGGAAAAATAAACTGCAGGTAGAAGAGTGAGACAATGAATATCAATATAGACTTTAGACCAGTTGCAACAGCAGGGACAATAGCATGTTCCGTTAATTGCCTTCATGTATTGTATTTGGTAGAGAAGGCAGTTAGCTACTTCATTAAAAATGTAATGGAGGAAACAAAAGATTGTGAGTGGTGCAAAGGGCAGACTCTATAAAAGTCATCTTGAGCACTTCCTCACATTGTATTGCCCTCATATCTGATTCGAGCCATACAGTGCCTAATAGCACTACGTGAGTTTCAATCTCACCTCATGCTGACAGCACCTCATATCCAGCTGTCCTACATATTGCTCAGTTTCTGTTTCAGGGCTTCTCTGACACCACATCATGGAATGACTATGGAATCTCACTCTGCATTCACACATGCTCAGTAGGAAAATTACTAAGATTTAACACCCAATAGCCCAATCCTCAACTAAATACAGATCAGAGGTCAATGGCCAGACAATATCCTTTAAGCAAACCATTCTGAGGTGCATTTTATATGTCTCCTCACAAGAGTCCATCCAGACTGAACATCAGTTATCCACAGCAGCAGCAAACATGATTCTGCATAATGATAATGAATTTTTCTTCTGTCATGTTTCAATCTCCCTGGTTCTTCACCACCACTATCTGAGATAACTTTGCAAACAAACTATGTGCATGCAAAGCTTTTGAATAAGGCTTAGCTTTCAAGGCAATCCAGAATAAAACATATGTGTTTTGTTCTGACTGTATTTTTTCCTTTCCTTGTTCCTTCTTGTATCAGGGGAGGGATGAAATTCAGTACTGAAAAAAGAAGTTGCTTTCAGACAATTAAACCTTCTTAGTTTTTTTTTTTTTCCCCAGAAACCTGAGGTGATTTGGCTTGGAAACAAATAATAGGATGTATGATTTTGAGGAGAGAGAAGCAAGGGCAGCAAATGAGAATGGAATTTCCCAAAACCAGAAAGGAGATTATCAATTGGAGTTCCACAAGTAGCAGAGGACCTATGCCCTGTTTTCTCTGAGTGCCTTGGAAAAATGGCATGATCTGGTAGGAGTAAGGATATAATCGAGTGAAAACACCTAGGGAAGCTGAATTTTAGCCACAACAGCTTCCAAACTTGGCAAATACCCATGCTAAATTTGGATGGAAATACAGTAGGTCTTCAAGGTACCATATCGATTCAGACAATGAACACTTCAATAGCATTTATGATGAACAAAGGACAAGATTTCCAGGAACCATATACAACCTACGATATTTGTGAGATTCTAAAGGAGGGAAAAGGTCCTCGTATACTCTCTCTCTCTTTCTCTCTCTCTCTCGCACACACACACGTACATGTGTGTACATACACATGCAACACCCAGTGACTAAAATTGTTTGGTTAGGAAGGAGCCTCAGAATCAACTTTAATTTGATTTTTTTAACTAAGTGATGTGATATTTATTGCAAGCCCATAACTGTATTTGCAAATTCATACCATCATACACCCCTCCTGGCTCAACACAGGGCCTAGGCTCTCCTTACATATGCTGTTTCTTCAGGCATATGAGCATACTTCTACACATGCATAGAGGTGGGCCAAACAGAAGTCAAAATGTACTCAAACGTTTCCCAAAAAGAGATCAGGATTGAATCAGAGATATTTATGACAAGAGCTATATTATTAAAATAGATAAAATTCATCTCTTAAATCATAATGCAATGTTTATAAACCCATACTCCCAAAATACTTAGAGATTAAAAACATGCTATTTTTTTTTAGAGAGATAGGGCCTTGCTCTGTCACCCAGGTTAGAGAGCATTGGCACAATCATAGCCCACTTCAGCCTTGACCTCCTGGGCTCATGTGGTCATCCTGCCTCAACCTCTCCAGTAGCAGCTGGGATTACAGGCATGCACCACAATGCCTAGCTAAACAATAGAATTTTAAATAGCACATGGATCAAGGAAGAAATCTCAAGAGAAATGTAAAAATATTTTCTATTAAATGGATATGAAAATAGAACGTATCAAAATATGTGAGATGTAATGAAAGCAGCACTATGAGGGAAATTTATTGCATTAAATGCATGTATTATAAAAAAAAAGAAGTATCTAAAATCAGTCTTCTAAGTTTCCACTGTAGGAAACAAAAAGAAAAGAAAATTAAATCCAATGTAAGCAATAGAAAAAAAAGAGTAGAAATCAATGAAATTGAAAACAGAAAATCAATAGTGAAATCAAAATCCAAAAGCCAAGTCTTTCAAAAGATCCAACAAATCAACAAGTCTATAGCTGACCTAAGGAAAAAAGAGAATAGACACAAATAACTTATATTATAAATGCAAGAGAGGTCATCACTATGGATCACATGGACATTAAAAGGATAATAATGAAATATTAGAAACTCTATTTCTGCAAAACTGATAAGCTATATGTAATGAACAAATTTTTCAAATTTGGCAATTTTTCAAATCCATCAAAACTGGCACAAGAATAGATTGTATCAATAGGTTTAGAACTATTAAAGAAATTGAACCAATAGTTAATAACCTTATGAAATAGAATGCTTCAGACATAGATGGGTTCACTAGTGAATTCCACCAAACATTTAAGGAAGAACTTATATCAATTTTCTATAATCTCTTCCAGAAGATAGAAGGAAAGAGGATTTTTCTTAACTTGTTCAATGAGGCCAGGATTACCAGCACTAAAACTGGACAAAGACATTACGAAAACAAAAACAAAACAAAAACTGCAGACCAATACGTCTCACAAAATACCTAATACCAATTCTCAATAAAATATTAGCAAATAATAGCTAAGAGCATATAAAAATACTTATATACCACAACCAACTGAGATTTTTTTCTGGTTTGCAAGGCTAGTTCAATATTTGAAAAACAATGTGATTTGTCACATCAACAGATTAGAGAAAAAAAATCACATGATTATACCAATAAATGTATAAAAAAGATTTGACAAAATCCAAAACCCAGTCATTATTTAATGAAACCCTCAGCAAACTAGAAATAAGGGGGAGCTTCAAATCGATGAAGAATATCTACAAATATCCTACAAATAACATCATAGTTCATGGATAACAAACTAGAAAATTTTCTAATAATATCAGGAACAAAGCAAGGATGTACCCTCTCACTACTCCTTTTCAACATTATACTGGAAATACAAGCTAATGCAACAAGATTTTTAAAAAGGAAATAAACAGTAGAGAGAACTGGAAGTCTTTGTTCTTAGATGACATAATTGTCTCTGTAAAAAATATAAAGGAACTTACAAAAACAGCAACAAAACTCCTAAAACTAAAAAGTAACTTTAGCAAGGATACAAAATACAAGGTAAATTTATGAAAAAAATGCTTTCTTATATACTAGGAAAGAACAAGTGGAATCCGAATTTTAAAATAACATTTATACTAGTACCCAAAAATGAAATACTTAGATTAACAAAATATATAGACTGCTAGCCAGACTAATAAAGAACAAAAGAGAGAAGAATCAAATAGACACAATAAAAAAATGATAAAGGGTATATCACCATTGATCCCACAGAAATACAAACTACCATCAGAGAATACTATAAACACCTCTACACAAATAAGAAAATATAGAAGAAATGGATAAATTCCTGGACACATACACCCTCTTAAGACTAAACCAGGAAGGAGTTGAATCCCTAAATAGACCAATAACAAGTTCTGAAATTGAGGCAATAATTAATAGCCTACCAACCAAAAAAAGATCAGGACCAAATGGATTCACAGCCAAATTCTACCAGAAGTACAAAGAGGAGCTGGTACAATAGAAAAAGAGGGATTCCTCCCTAACTCATCTTATGACGCCAGCATTATCTTGATACCAAAAAACCTGGCAGAGACACAACAAAACAAGAAAATTTCAGGCCAATATCCTTGATGAACATTGATGCGAAAATCCTCTATAAAATACTAGCAAACTGAATCCAGAGGCATGTTAAAAAGCTTATCCACCACGATCAAGTCGGCTTCATCCCTGGGATGCAAGGTTGGTTCAACACACGCAAATCAATAAATGTAATCCATCACATAAACAGAACCAATGACAAAAACCACAGGATCATCTCAATAGATGCAGAAAAGGCCTTCAATTGTGGGGTGGGGGGAGGGGGGAGGGACAGCATTAGGAGATATACCTAATGCTAAGTGACGAGTTAATGGGTTCAGCAAACCAACACGGCACATGGATACATATGTAACAGACCTGCACATTGTGCACATGTACCCTAAAACCTAAAGTATAATAATAAAAGAAAAAAAAAAAGAAAAGGCCTTCAATAAAATTCAACACAGCTTCATGCTAAAAACACTCAATAAACTAGGGATTGATGGAACATATCTAAAAATAATAGCTATTTATGACAAACTCACATCCAATATCATAGTGAATGGGCAAAAGGTAGAAGCATTCCCTCTGAAAACCAGCACAAGACAAGGATGCCCTCTCTCACCACTCCTATTCAACATAGCATTGGAAGTTTTGGCCAGGGCAATCAGGCAAGAGAAGGAAATAAAGCATGTTCAAATAGGAACAGAGGAAGTCAAATTGTCCCTGTTCCCAGATGACATGATTGTATATTTAGAAAACCCCATCATCTCAGCTCAAAATCTCCTTAACCTGATAAGCAATTTCAGAAAAGTCTCAGGGTACAAAATCAATGTGCAAAAATCACAAGCATTCGTATACACCAATAGACAAACAGAGAGCCAAATCATGAGTGAACTCCCATTCACAATTACTACAAAGAGAATAAAATACCTAGGAATACAACTTACAAGGGAAGTGAAGGACCTATTCAAGGAGAACTACAAACCACTGCTCAAGGAAATAAGAGAAGACACAAACAAATGGAAAAGCATTCCATGCTTGTGGATAGGAAGAAACAATATCATGAACATGGCAATAGTGGGAAAATTAATATATAGATTCAATGCTATTCCCATGAAGCTACCATTAAATTTCTTCACAGAATTAGAAAACACTGCTTTAAATTTCATATGGAACCACAAAAGAGCCCATATACCCAAGACAATCTTAGGCAAAAAGAACAAAGCTGGAGGCATCACGCTACCTGACTTCAAACTATACTACAAAGCTACAGTAACCAAAACAGCATGGTACTCATACCAAAACAGATATATAGACCAAGGAACAGAACAGAGGCCTCAGAAATAACACCGCACATCTACAACCATCTGATCTTTGACAAACCTGATAAAACAAGCAATGGAGAAAGGATTCTTTATTTAGTAAATGGTGTTGGGAAAACTGGCTAGCCATATGCAGAAAACTGAAACTGGACCCCTTCCTTACACCTTATACAAAAATTAACTAAAGATGGATTAAAGATTTAAACATAAGACCTAAAACCATAAAAATCCTAGAAGAAAACCTAGGCAATACCATTCAGGACAAAGGCATGGGCAAAGATTTCATGACTAAAACTCCTGGGAAACAGCTAAAGCAGAGTAAAGAGGAAACTTTACAGTGCTATATGCCTATATCAAGAAAGTAGAAAGATCTCAAATTAACAATCTAGCGCTACAAGCAGAAGAACTAGAAAAACAAGAGCAAAACAACCTCAGAGAGCAGAAGACAAAAAATAACTAAAATCAGAGCTGAACTGAATGAAACTGAGATATAAAAACATACAAAAGGTCAAGAAAACTAGAAGTCAGTTATTTGCAAGAATAAATAGAATTAATAGACCATTGGCTAGACTAATAAAGAGAGGGAAAACCCAAATAAACACAGTCAGAAATGGCAAAGGGAATATTACCACTGATCCCACAGAAATACAAATAAATAAACCCTAAGAGACTATGCCAAATAACTGTGTGCACGCAAACTAGAAAACTTGAAAGAAATGGATGAATTTCTTTAAATGTACAACCTCCCAAGATTGAACTAGAAAGAAATTGGACACACAAACAGACCAAAAATGAGTTCCAAAATCAAAACAGTAATAAAAAGCCTACAATCAGAAAAAAAAAAGCCCAAGACCAGAGAGATTCACAGCCAAATTCTACCAAATGTATAAACAAGAGTTGGTACCATTCTTATTGGTATTCTTCCAAAAAATTGAGGAGGGAATCCTAACTCATTCTATGAGGCCAACATCATTCTGATACCAAAACCTGGCAGACACACACACACAAACACACACACACACACAACTTCATGGCAATATCCTGGATGAACACAGTTGCAAAAATCCTCAACAAAATACTAGCAAACCAAATCCAACAGCACGTCACAAAGCTAATCCACCTGGATCAAGTAGGCTTCATCCCTGAGATGCAAGGTCAATTCAATGCCCAAAAATCAATAAACGTAATCCATGACATAGACAGAACTAAAAAAAAAATTATCTCAAAAGACGAAGAAAAGACTTCAATAAAATTAAATATCCCTTCATGTTAAAAAATAAAACCATCAACAAACCAGGCACTGAAGGTACATACATCAAAATAATAAGAGCCGTCTATGACAATCTCAGAGCAGTATCACACTAAACAGGCAAAAGCTGAAAACATTCCTCTGGAGAACTGGAACAGAAAAGGATGCCCTCTCTCAGCACTGCTATTCAACAAGGTACTGGAAGTCCTACTCAGAGCAATAAGGCAAGAGACAGAAATAAAAGGCATCCAAATAGGAAGAAAGGTAGTCAAAATATCTATGGATTTCAGATGATATGATTCTGTACCTAGAAAACCTCTTAGTCTCTGCCCAAATGCTCCTTGATGTGATAAACAACTGCAGCAAAGTTTCAGGATAAAAATCAATGTACAAAATTGACTACAATTTTTATACAAGAACATGCAAGCTGAGTGTCAAATCAAGAACACAATTTCATTCACAATAGGCATCAAAAAAAGAATAAAATACCTAAGAATACAGCTAATCAGGGAGGAGAAATAGCTTTAAAATGAGAATCCCAAAACACTGTTGAAAGAAATCAGACATTGGCCGGGCGCGGTGGCTCACACTTGTAATCCCAGCACTTTGGGAGGCCGAGGTGGGCGGATCACGAGGTCAGGAGATCGAGACCACGGTGAAACCCCGTCTCTACTAAAAAATACAAAAAACTAGCCGGGCGTGGTGGCGGGCGTCTGTAGTCCCAGCTAGTCGGAGAGGCTGAGGCAGGAGAATGGCGTGAACCCGGGAGGCGGAGCTTGCAATGAGCCGATATTGCGCCACTGCACTCCAGCCTGGGCGACAGAGCGAGACTCCATCTCAAAAAAAAAAAAAAGAAAGAAAGAAATCAGAGATGACACAAATAAAAACATTCCATGATCATGGATAAGAAGCATCAATATTACCAAAATTGTCATACTGTCCAAAGCAATTTACACATTCAGTGCTATCCCTCTCAAACTACCAATGAAACTCTTCACAGAATTAGAAAAAAACTACTTTAAAATTAATATGAAACTAAAAAAGAGCCTAAATAGTCAAAACAATCCCATACAAAAAGAACAAATGTTGAGGCATCACATTATAAGACTTCAAACTATACTAAAAGTCTACAATAATCAAAACAACATAGTAGTGGTGAAAAAAAAAAAAATCAGACACATATACCAATGGAACAGAAGAGAAAACCCAGAAATAAAACAGCACACCTACAACCATCTGGTCTTTGACAAAGTCAACAAAAACAAGCAATGAGGAAAGGACTTTTTAATTCAATAAATGGTGCTGAAAAAACTGGCAGCAGAAGATAGAAACTAGGTTCCTTACTCCATTTACAAAAATCAACTCAAGATGGATTAAAGATTTAAATGTAAAACCTAAAAGTATAAAAACCCTTGACAAAAACCTAGAAAACACCATTCTGGACATAGGGCCTGACAAAGATATCATGATGAAGACGGCAAAGGCAATTGCAACAAAAACAGAGACCTAATTAAACTAAACAGCAAAAGAAACTATCAACAGAATAAACAGACAACCTACCAAATGGGGAAAAATTTGCAAACTATGCATCTGAGAAAGTTCTAATATCCAGAATCCATAAGGAACTTAAACAAATTACCAACAACAAAAAATGCCACTCCACTAAAAAGTGGACTAAGAACATAACAGACACTTCAAAAGAAGACATACATGCAGCCAAGAAGCATATGAAAAAATGTTCAACATCACTAATCATTAGAGAAATGCATATCAAAACTGCAACGAGATACCATCTTATGCCAGTCACAATGGCTGTTATCAAAAAGTCAAAAAAATAACATATGCTGGTGAGGTTGCAGAGAAAAGAGAATGCTTGCACACTTCTGGAGGAAATGTAAATTAGTTCAGCCACTATGGAAAGCAGGTTGGAAATTTCTCCAAGAATTTAAAACAGAACCACCATTTGACCCAGAAATTCCATTATTGGGTATATACCCAAAGGGACATAAATTATTCTACCATAAAGACACACATGTGGCCGGGCGCGGTGGCTCACGCCTATAATCCCAGCACTTTGGGAGGCCGAGGTGGGTGGATCACAAGGTCAGGAGATCAAGACTATCCCGGCTAACACGGTGAAACTCCGTCTCTACTAAAAATACAAAAAATTAGCCGGGCATGGTGGCGGGTGCCTGTAGTCCCAGCTACTCGGGAGGCTGAGGCAGGAGAATGGCATGAACCCGGGAGGCGGAGCTTACAGTGAGCCGAGATCACGCCACTGTACTCCAGCCTGGGCGACAGAGTGAGACTCCGTCCCAAAAAAAAAAAAAAAAAAAAAAAAAAAGACACACATGCACACATATGGTTATTGCAACACTATTCATAATAACAGAGACGTTAAATCAACCTAGATGCCTATGAATGGTAAACTGGATAAAGAAAATATGGTACATATACACCATGGAATACTACATAGCTATAAAAAACAATGATATTGTGTTTATTGCAGCAACATGGATAGACCTGGAGGCTATTATCCTAAGAGAATTAACGCGGGAACAGAAAACCAAATACTGCATATTCTCACTTGTAAGTGAGAGCTAAACAGTACACATGGACACAAAGAAGGGAACAACATACATCAGGACCTACTGGAGGGTGGAGGGTGAGAGTGGGGTTGGGGTCAAAAAACTAGAAATAAATATCAGGAGAATATTTGTGAAATTCACAAATATGTAGAAATTAAATGGCACACTCCTAAATAGCCAATGGATTAAAGAAGGAATCCCAAAATGAGTTTGAAAATATCTGTAGATTGATATAAATGAAAACACAACACACCAAAACACTAAGATATGTGAAATCTAAAGCTTAAAGGAAAGGCTTCATTTTAATATTCCAAAAACAATAAAGATCTCAAACAAATACCTTAACCTTCCACCTTAAGAATTAAAAATAGAAAAACAATCTAAACACCAACCAAGAGAAGGAGGAAATAATAAATATTAGTATATAAATAAATGAAATAGAGAATAAAAACAATAGAGAAAAATCAACAAACTCAAATGTTTTTTCATTGAAAACATCAAGAAATATGGCCAAACTTTATCAACATGGACAGAGGAAAAAAGGAAAGATGCAAACTACTAACATTAGGAATAAAAGGTGAACATTGTTACTGAACTTATAAAAATAGAAAAGATGATAAGGAAATGCAATATACCATATGCCAACAAACAGGTATATTTGAGCCAGGACAATTTGACTAAGAAAAAAAAAACAAAGTAATACAGCTTGTAAATAAGAAGTAAAACTACCTCTATTTGTGGATGACAGTGTGTTGTAAGTAGAAAATCCTAAGGAATCCACCAAATAATAATTAAAACAATCAAACAATTTGAACAAGATTGAACTTCAACAAGATTGCAGAATACAAGACCAATATTGAAAAAAAAAATTGTGTTTCTTTACATTAGCAGTGAATAATCTCAAAGTAAAATTAACAAAGAGATACTATTTATAATATTATAAAAAATAAAAGAATAAGAATTAATTTAATGGAAGAATTTCTAGACTTATTTTCTGAAAATAACAAAACATTGTTGGAAGAAATTTTAAAAGACCTAAATAAAGAAAATGACAATAGCTCATTCATGGATTGGAAAGCTTAATGTTGTTAACATGCCAATACTCCCAAATTGAAAAGCAATCCGTATCAAAATCCTGGATAGCATTTTTTTGGTAGAAATTGACCAGATGATCCTTAAATTTATATGGAAGTGCACAGGACTCAGAATAGTCAAAACAGCAATATTCACAATATCCAAAATATGGAATTAACCTAAGTGCCCATCAGTGGACGAATGGATAAAGAAAACGTGATACATAAACAATGCAGTATTATTCAGTCGTAAAAAAAGAATAAAATCCTGTCATTTGCAACAACATTGATGGAACTGGAGGCCATTATGTTAAGTGAAGTAAGGCAAGCACAGAAAGACAAATATTGCACGTTCCCACTCATAAATAGGAACTAAAAAAGTTTATCTCATGGAGGTAGCAAGTGGACTATTGATTACCAGAGGCCAGAAGAGGAGAGGGGAGTGGAATAGGACGGAACAAAAAAGGACATAAGTGTATTTATTGCCACTGAACTGTATACTTAAAATGGTAACGATGGTACATTTTTTAAAATTAAAAATAAAAAAAGAAAATGGAGGATGGAGCCATGAGACAAGGAATGTGGCAGCTCTAGAAGCCTGAAAAGACAAAATAAATTATCTCTTAGAGTCTCCAGAAGGAACGCAGTCCAGCTAACACCTTGATTTTGGCCCAGTGAGACTTGTGTCAGATCTCTAACTTACAGAACTGTAATATAATAAGTTTGTAACACTTAAAAACTATATAATCTATAGCCTTGGAAGAAATATATTTGTAGGACAGAAGCCAGTAAATTATGTTTGTAATGGACGAGAGAGTAAGTACCTTTAGTTTTGTAAGTTACATGGTCTCCATTTCAACTACCCAACTCTGTCTTTGGAGCATGAAGGCAGCCATAGACAATATGTAAAGAAATAGACATGGCTGTGTTCTAATAAAAATTTATTAACACTGAAAAAAGTCAAAAAAATCTTGGAAAAGAAGAAAAAGCTAAAGGACTTATACTTTATGATTTTAAAAGGTTGCTACTAAACTAAAGCAATCGAGACTGTATAGTACTGGCATAAAGAGAAACATATAGCTCAATGAAATGGAATTAAGAATATAAGAATAAAGCCTTCATATTTAGGGTACATTGATTTTCGACAAGGGTGCCAGGACAATTTAATGGGGAAAGAATAGTCTTTTCAGCAAATAGTACCCTAACAACTAGATATTCTCATGCAAAACAAGGAAGTTGGACTCCTACTTCATATCATAAACAAAAATTTACTCAAAATGAATCATAGACCTAAATATAGGCATTAAAATGATAAAACACTCAGAAGAAAACATAAGTGCAAACTTTGTTATATTGGGTTTGGCAAAGCCTTGTTAGACATGACAAAGCACAAGTAACCGAAGAAAAAATATAGGCATCGAACTTCAAAATTAAATAATTTTGTGTGTAAAAGGACATGATCAAGACAGTGAAAATATAATCCATAAAATGGGAGAAAATATTTAGAAATTATATAACTGATAAAGGTATAGTATCCAGAATATGTGAAGAACTATTACTACTCAACCACAAAAAGGCAAAAAATTCAATTTATATGTAAGAAAAAAATTTTTAGATATTTTTCTAGGAAAGATATACAGAAGGCTAACAAACACATGAAAAAATGCTCCACATCATTAGTCATCAGGGAAATGCAAATCAAAATACCATGAGATGTCACTTCAGACTGACTAGAATGGCTATGATTAAAAAATGGACAATAACAAATGATGATAAAGTGGAAAAATTAGAATGCTCAAACATTGCTGATTGGAACGGAATATGGTGGAATTCTCAGAAAACCAATTTGGCATTTCCTCAAAAAGTTAAACACAGCAGTTACCATAGAACCCAGCATTTCCGCTTTTATATATATAACCAAGATAAATGAAAACATATACCCACACAAAAACTTTTACACAGATGTTCATAACTATATTATTTATAATAACAAAAAAACTGTTAGAAATCAAAATGCTCATCAATCAATACATGGGTAAACAAAATTTTGTATATTCACACAACGAAGTATTTTTCAGCCATAAAAAGAATGAAGTACTTATAACATGCTACAACATGGATGAAACTTGAAAGCATTATGCTACATGAAAGAAGCCAGTCACAAATGGCCATTTATTTCATGATTCAATTTATATGAAGTGTCCAGCAAAGACAAATTCACAGAAACAGAAAGTAGATTAGTAGTTGCCAAGAACTTGGAGGAGAGAGTAATAGGAACTGCCTGTTAATGAGCATGGAGTTTATTTTTGGGGTAACAAAAATGTTCTGAAATTAGATAGTGGTGATGATTGCACAACTTTGTGACCATACTAAGAACAAATGAAACAAAAATGTACAAACAAACATTGTACATTTTAATGTGAAACAGATGTAATTTATGGTGCGTGAATTATAAATCTGTTATTAAAAAATACTCTGGGCATCAGTAGCCAAAATTATACTATAAATAATAGTCTTGGCTGTGCCCAGTGGCTCATGCCTATAATCCCAGCACTTTGAGGGGCAGAGGAGGGAGGATCCCTTGAGCCCAAGAGTTACAGACCAGCCTGGGCAACATGGTGAAAACCCCTGTCTACAAAATTTTTTTTTTTAATTAGCCCAATGTGGTGGCACATGCCTGTAGTCCCAGCTACGCAGGAGGCTGAGGTGAGAGAATCACCTGTGCCAGGGAGGTTGACGCTGCAGTGAGCCGTGATCACCCCGTGCCACTGCACTCCAGCCTGCGCAACAGAGTGAGACCCTGTCTCAAAAAAAAATGTTGAGAATAATAGAAGCTGGCATAAGGAGGGTATTTCCGCCTATGAGGTTCATAGACTAGACTAGGGCGGTGAAGCATCACAGACAATAATACAGTCTTATTCCAGCTATGGTTTCTTAGAAAGGGCTCTGAGAACAGAATTCTGAAAAATGAGGGTGCATACGTCCTTCTTTAGACTTAGAATCCTGGAAGACAGTAGCTTCCCTGCATCAACATGTTAACAGGGATGGAGGGAACTTCACATGGCACAGCATGATAAAGGGGTAGTTATATTTTCTCATACTACCAAAAAATGATGAAGTACAACAAGAGAGGGGATGGGAGAGGGAGGGAGGGAAAAAGAGAGAAATCCTGATGGATTGTGATTTTGATTTTGAGAAGTAAATACTGCAGAGGGTGGGGGATTAGGTGAAGTGTAGTTTGGGCAAATAAAATATGTAATTGAAGCCGTCTCAGCAGGTTCTAACATAGGGAAAACATTAGCTAAAGAGAGATGGATTTCCACGCTTTAGCAGATGCCAGTATGGACAGACATTAATGACTGAGTGCCTCCTTGCAGATGCCATGATACTATTTGAGCAGCTGGAAATGTTTATGCCACGCTGGGGAAAGAGGATGAGGTGAGGACAAGCTCTTGTTAGACTGAATTTGAGCCCTAAAATAACTGAGAAACCTTAAAGTTACTTGAGCTTACCCAGAATTGATTAATAGCAAATTTCAGCCACTAGGTGGACTCAAAACTCAAGGTTGAAATGAAATTTGGTTATAGAAAAATAATGACTTTTGGAACACTTGAATAATGGCTTATGAAAGTCAGAATTCCTGCATAAATTCTATTAATATAGTAGAACAAATTTTAAAACTTTACTATCAAATTTAAATGTGTAATCAAAAACTACTCATATTTTCTTCTTTCATGAATGAACTTCTAGTCCCTTATGCAAGTTTTATTTCCAGATAACAGAATCCAGGATTGGATAAGACTTCATAAAACACCTGGTCTCATGCACTCTCCTTAACTGTACCTACGCCCTCCCTGAATATCTTCAGTGACATAGAAATTCAGAATTCACAATGCAGCCCATTTCTATTTTGGACTGTTCCAATTGTTGGAATATTTTTTTAATGATCCAAAATCTATCTCGAATGCCTATAAACTGGTCCTAATTCTGGTATGATTAATTTATTCATTCATTTGATAAATATGTAACAGACACCATGCTAGGCTTGGAAGTTGTAACAGGAAACAAGACAGGCATAGTGTAGAGGCTAAGACACACATTAAACACAGATCAAACACCCTTATCTTTCCCTGGCTTACACAAAAGCTGTGGGTTATAAAGGAATTTAGGAGAAAGCGAATACAACAGACCACCTTTTCACAAGTAGTGCCTGTTTTTCAAGATAGAATAAATGGTTCATGAAATCTGAAATAGATGGGAAGGAAAGTGAAAATAGAAGGAGGCTACCATAAAGGAAAAGGTCAGAGGTATCAATGGACTGGAAGTCAAAGAACTATTATGGTAGGAGCGTTTGCATAAACACTCTGGAAGATAGGAGACTCTCATGAGAAAATAGGATGCTTGATGAAGATTAGCACATTTGGGGGTATCTTCAGTAACAACATCTCTGGAAGTTAGTCAGTACTACAGCATAATCTAACATCTTCATTTCCAACTGTTAAGGACTGAGTATATCTCCCCCAAATTTATATGTTATAATTATACCCAATAATATGATATATTCAGAAGCAGAACTTTTGGGAAGTAATTAGAGTTAGATGAGGTCAGGTGGGTAGGGTTCTCATTATGTGATTAGTATCCTTATAAGAAGAGAAGGTGACCAGATCTCTCTCCACCACATGAAGATACAATGAGAAGGTGGTAGTCTGAAAGCTACTATGAACGGAATCTCCCACCTTGATCTCTGACTTCTCGCCCCCACAACTGTGAGAAAATATGTGTCTGTTGTTTAAGCCATCCATCTATGTTATTTTATTATAGCAGCCCCAGAAGACTGAGACAACAACCTAGAATCTGTTTTCTGGTGTACAAAGAAAATTGTAACCTCAAATATAATCTTCCATCATACGGATTAAATTAGTTATTTCTGGTAAATCACCTACAAATGTTGCTTGACACATAATAAGCACTCAATAGATGTTACATTATTGTTACTATCATCACTATTGTTATATTTACTTCAGTCTCTAGAATGAGTTACAGGAAACTTAAGAACCTTTGGAATTTGCAGGAGGGAAAGAAAGTTAAAAAAAACTGCATGAATAATATTTTGACATCTGTACAAACTTTACTGTTGGTTTACAAAGCACCTCCAAACACTATATATATATTATATATATATAATATATATATATGCAGAGTATATTTACATATTATATATTTTTATATATGCAGAGTATATATTTATCAATATATATGCATATATAATTTTCACAATATTCCTTTGAGGTATAAGCAGCAAAAGTAGTAACCTGATTTTACAGATGAGGCAGTGACTCCCAAAAGCTCTGATAATAGGCAATCTATAATGTGAGCCTGATTAATCTGACCTCACATCTGATGTTCTTTTTTTCTCTTCTGCCTCCCCTGATAATAATAGAGCTGAAAAAGAAACCTTAAAAAGCTAACTGGTCCAAGCCAGTCTAAGTTTAAATGGAGAGCAGGAAATCTAAAATAATTATTCAGAACTTTATCATTATTTTCTTGATTACTTTGTAAAATTCTCTCAAAGAAGCCTTCTTTCTGGCTTCTGTACCTGTTCCTCAGAACTGTGTTTTTCTGTCCTTTCCAACTGAGGAACTATTCCTATAATTAGTTGTTCTTTCCACACATGAGACTCCAACATCCTTTTCTTTCTCTTCTGCCCTAGTCACATCTTCCTAAAGGAAGACAACACTGCCTTACTCATAGAAAAATAGCGCATAGTTTTATTTCTCTTCCATTATGCTCCTTTAACAAGTCTTGCACCATTTTGGATCAAATCCAGTACAATTAGGTACGTTCCTTTTCTTATATGTTTTAAGGGTATTAAGTACGCAATTTTGGGGGGATAATCCAAAAGTTTTTGCATTGTGTCTAATGAATGCTAAAGATGAAGCCAGAAAACAGCTCACCTGCTCAGGTTAAGCCTTTTATAGACTTTTCACGGGATACTTTTAATATTTATTCTAAGTGTGAAAAATTGTAAGAGCAAAGGACTCCCCATTCAATAAATGGTGCTGGGATAATTGGCTAGCCATATGCAGAAGATTGAAACTAGACCCCTACCTTACACCACATACAACAATCAATGCAAGATGGATTGAAGACTTAAATGTAAAACGTAAAATTGTAAAAATCCTGGGAGATAACTTAGGAAATATCAATCTGGATATAGGACCCGGCAAAGATTTCATGATGAAGACACCAAAGCAATTGCAACAAAACAAAAATTGACAAACGTAATTTAATTAAAGAGCTTCTGCACAGCAAAAGAAACTATCAACAGCGTAAACAGACAACCTACACAGTGGCAGGAAATATTTGCAGACTATGCATCCAACAAAGGTCTAATATGCAGAAACTGTAAGGAACTTATACAAATTTACCAAAACCCTCCAAACCACCCTATTAACAAGTGGGCAAAGGACATGACCAGACACTTTTCAAAAGAAGACATATATGCGGCCAACAAGCATATGAAAAACTACTCCATATCACTAATCATTAGAGAAACACAAATCAAAGCCACAATGAGATACCATCTCACACCAGTCAGAATGACTATTATTAAAAAGTCAAAAAATAACAGATGTTGAAGAGGTTGTGGAGAAAAGGGAACGCTTATTTTGTTGGTGGAAGTGTAAATTAGTTCAACCATTGTGGAAAGCAGTGTGGCAATTCTTCAAAGAGCTACAAACAGAACTACCTTTCAACCCAGCAATCTCATTACTGGATATATAACCAAAGGAATATAAATAATTCTATCATAAAGACACATGCACATGTATGTTTGCATCACTCTCCACAATAACAAAGACATAAAATCAGCCTAAATGTCCATCAACAGTAGACTAGATTAAGAAAATGTGGTACATATACACTACTGAATACTATGCAGCCATAAAAAAGAATGAGATCATTTCTTTGGCAACAATATGGATAGAGCTGGAGTTCATGATCTTAAGCAAAGTAATACAGAAAAAGAAAACCAATACTGCATGTTCTCACTTATAAGTGGGAGCTAAACAATGAGAACACATGGATACTAGGAGAGAAACAACAGACACTGGGGCCCACTTGAGGGTGGTGGGTGGGAGGAGAGAGAGGATCGCAAAAAAATTACCTATTGGTTATTACATTTATTACCCGAGTGATGAAATTATCTGTATACCAAATTCTCATGACACCCAGTTTACCGACATAACAATCCTGCACATGTACTCTTGCACCTAAAGTACATTTTAAAAAAAGCATAAAAATCACACCTGCATTTCCAAGTCACATTGCACTTCAACAGAGTCTAATCTTTCCCATGAAATGCTGTATGAGAGATTCTGCAAAGCAAGGGTGGATGACCCTGTATCCATCTATGTCCTTCAGTATTGGGTCTCCCAATTCCTCACCGAGACCCCCAACCTCTTCAGGAAAAAAAGTAATTGTCTTGAATTATTTTCTACTTGTTTAATGTTTCCTAATCTTATCTTCTCATTTAGAATATGCAACTCCCTCGAATGGGGAACCCTTCTGTACCACTTACTTCCCTCAGGCTCCAACATTCATTGTTCATGGATACAGGTGAAAAGGAAAAAAAAGTTACCTTCAGCAAGTCATTTACTCTTTCTTACTCTACATTTCCTTATCTTTACAGTGAAGGAGTTAATCTAGGTCAGAAGTTCTTCACCAAATGTCTGTATTAGAAACCAGATAACTTTTCCAAGCCCAAACCTCAAAGTCAAGTTTAGTAGATCAGGGATGAGGCCAATAAAATTTATCTCAGTTTCTCATGTGTTTCTGAAGTAGATCCCATGTTGAGAAATGAGCTGTAAGAAATATATCACTCTATAAACATGCTATTTTTCTGTAGACCATATAAAAATTTATAGCCCTTCCTGAGATTTTTATTTGTCTAGGGCTCTTCACCCTGGCTAGCTTGGCCACTGCTCTGTATAAGTCAGCTATCAGTTCTCATAGTCTGGAACATCTAGATTACTAAATGTAACAGGTAATGAGATTTATTTTGTTATTCTTTGTTTGGATGTTAGCATTGCTGAAATGGATGTCCTATATATATTTATATATTAAAGAGCAGTTTTAATGGTCTGAAGTGGCAGGAGAGAAGAGAGAAAATGTTTAACTCTTTATTCAAACAAATAATGGCAGTCAGATTCATTTTTAATAGCTTTTCTTTCCTCTTAGGGAGATTCTATAGTCACTGCATTTTAGTATTTTTCCTATTCATTGTATGAACTCTCAATTGCTCATTTTGATTATTTCATCACCACTGCTCAGTCAGTAAAATTAAAACAATGGGAAAATCATAACATCCAATGTTGTTATTTCCCTTTGAAAAAAATTCTCCCTTCCCCAAATAGAATAAATTTATAAAATACACAGTGTAACAATATTTATTCTTTTACTTTTTAATTTTAATTTTTTGGATACTTAGTAGGTGTACATATTTATGGTGTACATGAGATGCTTTGATATAGGCATGGAAAACATAATAATCACATCATATGAAATACCTCCACGTTTATTCTTAATGGATCTACGGATCCATTAAGAATAATGGATGGGATGGGAGATGCGAAATGATGAGTGACTGCCAGTGGTTATGTGACAAATGGTCACTGTGGTGCTTGGAGGCCTGGAGCAGCAGTTTATGGCACCATTGGGAAGCAAGCTTTTCCACTATACAGAAGCCTGCAAAACATTTTTGGCATGCATGCCACAGGATAGACTTTCTTACAGCTGCCGGTGATGATGCTAATAATGATGTTGACGATCACAGTCATATTCTGTTCTCAAAATGATAAAGCAGCAGCATAGGTCTATGAAATCATCACATTGCTAGCATATAAACACCTGGTACTTCCATTTAAAAAGCAACAAGAAAACTAGACTGGGAATTAGAAGACATAGGCACCAATGCCAGTTTGGTCACTCACTAACTCCTTGGGAAATTTCATTCCCTCTCTTTGGGGATCATTTTTTTCATCTATAAGAGTGTTATATTAGACCAATAATATTCAAACTGTTATTTAAGGATTCCTGTCAATGGCTGCCTAAATGTGACAAGAGGGAGCAGAATCTTTATTCTTCCTCTTTCAATCAGAGGAACTCTTTCTCTTCCAATGCCTGTTTTATGCAGTGGGCTACTTCGTGTTTCTGTGTGTGTGTGCGAGAGAAAGAAGAGAGAGGTTTAGTTTCCTGGATTTTTAAGAGTAAATTTATTCTAGAACATGACTTTATATCTGTGATGTCCTAGAACTCTACAGTATCCATGATTAGAAAACAAAGATCTTCCAAAGATCTTCATGATAAATACCTCCTTTATTTTGCTTCTATTAGATCTTTTGCTATTGCTTTCATACCCTCTACCCCCATCTTCCTGAGCTTCAAGTCATAATGTGCCTAATGAATGGCACTAACACTGTTACCCCCATAGGGCCGACTTAAGACCTAAAAAGATTCAGGGTTATATAGGTAGTGGAATTTTGAGAAACTAGCATGGGAGACTCAAATTCTCATCCCACACCGTTTCTGGCTGAAGCCTGAATGCCCTTTTCAGAGAACAGAACCTGTTGTTACACATGGAGAATTTAGGTTTATAACGGCAGACTTTTCTGGGAGAAAGAACATTGACATAGTCACACTCAATTAGAAGTGACTTTTATCTGGGCATGAGCTTTTGATTATGGAAAAACTGAATTATTGAGTACCTCAAGTCATAGGATGGAACACATCTCAATTTCTTCATATATAACATGGGAATAATGATAATTATAATAAAAATAACAATGACACTGACAATTTATTGAGTCTTCAAGGGGTTCCAGTATCATATGAGACCCTTGACTTACACTACCCATTTTGTGCTCACCTTATAAGGTGAGTGAATTATCCTTACAAGGTAGTGAATTATCTATTGCAATGATAAAGTCTCTGTTATTTATAACTTTATTACTATTATTATTACTATTAGGTAAAGGATCTAGGATGGGGAAGCTGGAAGTCAAATTTTACCAATTATACAGTGCTGCTCTCATGCTTCCTTGACAGTATGGAGTCAGCTCTCTCTTTTACGTGATATCCTAATCTTTGCCAATATTACATTCACTTAGAAAAATAAACTACTATAGCTACAGCCTTTGCTGCTGAAACCTACCATAACTCTTCTACAAAGGTTCTCACCAGTCTCTCTACACTTTAGTGTAATAGAAAGTACTGTAAATTAAACTTAAAAGTTTATGTTTCTCTCATCCAGTGTTTACAATATGATTTCTCATTAGAAATCATCCAGATTAAATTTCCCGCTCTATCAGAAATATTTATTTATTTATGTTCAGAAATGTTATTTTAAATCAAAATGCTATAAAGTTTCTCAAACATTTGGAAACAGCCAGAGAAATCTTTCTCTTCATTTATCCCTGTAGAACACACAAGTCTGTCACTCCCAGCAGTAAACAGTAGCAGCTTGTGTGGACTCTCATCTCTTATTTTACTTTCAGATGGTCCTATTAAGTAATCAGAAGGGATGTATTCAAAGTATTTTTTAGGTTGGCAAAAAATAAATGTTTCCCCCATCCCAACCTTGAACATGATGATTAATTAATTTTTTAGAATTGTGCTCATGTTTATCGAAAGGATTTATATTAGTAGAATGTTTTACCACTTACCAAGTCTTCTCACCTCCCTTTAATTTTCATAAAATTCCTGCAATATAGTTGGGGCAAGTGTTGCTATCCTTATTTTCCAGATGAGGAGATTGAGGCTGGGAGAAACAGTGTGTCTTGTCAGGCAGTTAGTGAGTGGCTGAGTTGCAATATTATTAAAACATAAATATTCTCATTATGCATTCTTTGCTCTTTCAGCTCTCTTTCCACCTGTTTCATTACATGATTCAATTGTGTAACAGGATTGAAACAGGGATGTCTCTACACACCTATCACAGGAGAAAAAAATCTCTGGCAGACTATAGAGTCCCTAGAAGACAAATCTTTCTCCCAAGCTCTCCTTCAAGGTAATGCCTCTATAAATGGTACCTTGTATTTATAGCCTCCAGAATTATTGGTCTTTACCTCCTTCGTTGGGTCCCTCAATTCTCCACCAACTGCCTTCAGGTTCTGCTCTACTACTCCCTCTCTATCTTGCACACTCTCTCTGTTTTTTTGATAACCCTGGGAAAAGTATACGGTAGTTTTTAAGGTAGGGTTGCCAGGATGCCCAGTTAAATTTGGACTTCAGATTAATAATGAAATAATGTGTTAGTATTAGTGTGTCCCAAATATTGCATGAGGACATACTTTATACTAAAATATAATTTATCGATTATCTGAAATTCAAATTTAACCGAGTATCCTGTATTTTTATTTGATAGATCTGGCAACCCTAGTTAACAGCAGAGGTTCTGATGTCAAAATAACTTCATTTGAATACTGACCCGGATGAGCTGCATAATCTTGGACAAATTTTTAACTTTTCTCAATTTTAATTTCCTTCTCTCTAAAATAGGGGTAATAATATAATAAGGTTGTTGAAATAATTGAGATAATGTGAATAAAGCTCTTAGTAGAGTGCGTACCACATAATAGATACTCCAAATGGTAACTATTATTATCACTGAATGACAATGAATAATAGCAGCATGCTCCCTGCTAAATAGCCATTTAATAGGTAATAAAATTTTCAGTTCATGGGCAAAGCTCATTTAGAAAACTTCACATAGACAGGTCTTCTCAGGGCATGGACACTTTTTTATAGTTGAGTCTTAAAGTATAAGTCCTCAGTGTTTGAAACGGAAATACCTTTCTTTATGAAGCACAATGCACTATCAGTAGTTTTTAAGTTTTAGTTGACATATAAAGCAGGAATAAATGCTCAGGATAATCAATATCCAGCATCCAAAATGTGGTCCTCTCAGATCACTTAATTTCGTCAACAGGTGTCAGGCAATAAATAATTCCATGTCAACCTGCATTTGTATAGTATATCAAGAAGCAAGTGACCTTAAAGAAGCACACAACAATAAAGATTGAAAACAAAGCAAAAAGAATCAAGAAAGGTGAGTAAAAGTGAGGAAGGTCCAGTCAAAGTTTGAGGTTCTGGAATAGGTCTTCATTTACTTAGAAACTGTATGAAAAAAGTAGGGCCCAAGCCTAGGGATACTAGTGATATTGAGTAGGATTTTGAAATGGGAATCTCAATACTGAAGTACATACAAGCAGAAATGAGACTCAAAATATTTAACAACTCATAGGGACAGGAAGTACCACAGGTAGTATTGGAGCTGAGTACTAGAGGCTCCATGTTTGTCTGTGTAGATGCTGGATCATGAGAAGATACAAAGGTCCAGAGGGAGGAGCCAGAGTTGCCAAGATTCTCATGATGGGAGGATTTGGAGGGTTGGGGGCAGCAGCTTCATATCAGCTGCTATGGAAACAGTTCAACATGTTTAATGGCCATCAGAGCCACACTGGTGTACACCAGCAAAATAGCAGTCCTGGATACAAGATTCAGACTAGATTATGAACAGAACAAGCTGACAGAACTACCAGTGTGGAATGATCTAGAGCTGCGTGCTTGTACTTCTCATATCCCTAAAGTTGGATTGCGATGATTTACTATTGCTCTCTGCTTTTACATCATCTAGACTATAAGCTCAGTGAAAAACAGGAATTGCATCATTTTTGTTCACCATTTATTCCTATTACCTATCACAGTGCTCAGTGAATATTTGTTTAATACATGAAGAGTTAATCAATTTTTCTTAATATATGGAGTGTTCTGAAGATATTTCTACATGAAAGACAGAAAGATCTGAGAACTCCTTTTTGGTTTTCAACTGGCCTTGGAGATCTGCTACAGACACAAGCTGGTCCCATATCATTAAAACCCTTATAATATCAATTTCTAAGCTTCTCTTAAGCAGAAGACTACGAGGATGTTATACAATTACATGACTTCCCTAAAGTAAAGCTGAACCCTTAAATGAAAGAGGTAGAACCACACAAGTCCCTGGGATCCTGAGTTGTTAAACTTTTTCAATTCTATTCAAAATCTATCTAGCAGAAATGGGTTCAGTTTACAATTATTAGCACACATAGGCCGGGCATGGTGGTTAACACCTGTAACCCCAGCACTTTGGGAGGCTGAGGCGGGTCCAGGAGTTCAAAACCAGCCTGGCCAACATGATGAAACCCCTTCTATCCAAAAAATTTAAAAAAGGAAAGAAAGAAAGAAAAGAAAAAAAAGAGAAAGAAAAGAAAAAAAAGAAAAAGAAAAGAAAAGAAAAGCCAAGCCAGGCGTGGTGGCGGGTGCCTGTAATCCCAGCTACTTGGGAGGCTGAGAGATGAGAATCGCTTGAAACCGAGAGGTGGAGGTTGCACTGAGCAGAGATTGTACCACTTAACTTCAGCCTGGGAGACAGAGTGAGACTTCATCTCAAAAAAAAAAGAAAAAAAAAGATAAATAGTATGTTCAGGAAAAGACTTTGGTCACTTTCAGATAAAACCAAGGTCTTTCACAATTTATTTTTCTAGTAATAAACTGCCTCCACTCATTTGGGGAAATAGAACCAGAACTATAGAGAAATTCTGTAAGCTACAAGTTTCTCAGCTTTAAATAGAAATAGCAGAACAATAAAAGACAGCTTCCCATAACAATGATTCAGTATTTTTTAAGTTACAGTCAATATACCTTAATTTGTTTCACATCACTTTACAGATATGATCTTAAATTTAATTATTTAGAGGCTATTTCATAAAACTCCAAGTGATGGTGTGTATTTATACCCTAACAAATACTGAACCAATATGTAATAATAAGGCCATTTTTACAAATTTACTAGACCTTGAGGAAAAGAACATAACAATGTAACTGGGGACCAAAAGCTGCAAATTGCCCCTAGGTAATAAAAGGACACCTAGCTTAATTTTAACACTGTGATAACCATTTTGCTTTCAAATTATTATTTCATTTTTCATGGATTTTCACACATACATAGTTGATTGGCTACATTTCCATGCAAGTGACTAGTTATGAAAACATTAAACCACATTTAATTTGATTTAATAGATATCTGTTGATATTAATTTGTTGATTTCTTTCTGCATTGACTAAAAAAAAATCATTCCTTTAAGTACACAATTATTTGTTTATCCTACACACTAATTCTCATCAAGTCACCTCTCCACCCTGCATCCATGCATACATTATGTAATAATGCTAAGTTAGCCATTTACCTCTTCAAAGTAAAATATTTTTTAAAATACATTCCTTTAATTTTTTAACAGGAAAATAAATTCGTGGTATTTGATACTTCCATCCCCAAAGCAGGAACTATTTACTTTGTTTCTCCATTTCCAAAAACAAGTTTTAGTAAGACCCAGAAAGTCTGCTTACAACCTTGAATGGACCATCACAGTGTTAGGTCCAGTCTTAATAACCTCGGAGAGACTGGCTTCTTCTGAGGACTAACCTATCAGACAAAATGAGCCTGAAAATTCCAGGAGTACAGTATAGACTATATCTCTTAAATAGGTGTTGATGTTTAAAGGACACTCTTGATAGAAAACTACCTGAGACTTGGTCAAATCTACTTTGGGACCCACAACAGTGACCTGAAATCCAAAGACGGGATGTAAATTGAACTGATCTATATAAGCAGGGAGCAACATTGTATTCAGCATCTTTCATAAACTCCTTGACTTTTTTTCCTACCAGAAAACATGATGATCCTCCCCAGCGACTGAATCATTTACATTTCGTATATTCATAGAAGCACAAAACGAATACTTTCAACTTCTGCAAATGTGAGACAAAAAGAAATTTATTATTCCATACATTTCAAAAAATGTTTTGAAAGGGAACATTATGGTCGTATAAATAACACCCATGGTGAAAAACAGAATGAAGAATGACTACTTAAAGCCAAACTATGCTAAATCACAACGTTATATGCATATTTCATTCAAGCACTGAAGTCGGTAGGTATGAGGTCAGGATAAAACGTAACATCAAATTCATCATCTTTCCTTACTTAAGAATTGCATTATATTTTTAAACCATTTTAACCACAAGTGAGTATCTTTAGATGATAAATATTTTGATGACACAGATAAAGAGGGGGAAATTTTAAATATGAGAGTGTAATTAAATACATTTTTAAATTTGATATATACTAAATACTGTGGTTTTGTATATGATACTATGTAATTTCAACACTTTATGAATATATCAGTTTCATAAAGTATTAATACATATTACTGGACCTAAGAAAACAATCCACACTAGTAATACTGTCCCATGACATTTAATTCACTTTTGTAAATGTTAACTTTAATATTTCATAATTTTAGTAACTCTCCTATTAAAATGCCGAAATTTAACAACATAAAAGACAATATACATACAACTTTTTTTCAATATCTAAAGATACCGAGTTACTTTAAACTCTTACTCATTATCTCTTCAGAATCAAATGTCTGAATGATAAAAATTGATTGGTATGGTTATGGTAGAGGATGGTGTGGAAGGCAGCAATAAAGAGAAAAACAGAAGACAAATCAGGGGTACTTACTATTATTAGATCATATACATTTGAAGAGGGTGAAAATAAACTAAGTATTGTGTGATCATAAAGAACGAGCTATTAGGGTATTACAGTGACTCATTCTACAAGAGTTAATCAAAGATCCAAGAAAAAATTGGAAGGGAATATATGATTGTCAATGCACAAATCTTATTAATGCATAATGCAATCATAAGAATTCTATAACACAAATTAATACCATTTTATTTTACAACACAGAAGTGCATGTCGATCATTTTCCTATTTCTATTAAAAGTATGGAGTCTTCTTTCCAAGTCTGCAATAAATTATACTGTTACTTTAGATATATTTTGTTAATTTATTTAATTTAGATCCGAAAATTTCCATAATAAACTGCTGCCTTTCATTCTAAGCCAGGATCATAATTGAGGATAATCTGATGTGTAATAAGTTGCTGAGAGTCTTTTTATTTCTAAATGGTGGTTCTCTACTTTCTTCACTCTACCTGTGTGTTTTGTTTCCTCCCATCTCTAAAAACAACCAGAGATAACAGTGATCTAAAACAGTTAATGCTCATTCCAGGAAAGTTCCAAAGCACCAAGTTTCAACATAAATGGTACTTACAAATTTTCCATTTTTCCTTAAGTCGTCCCTCCATGTTTCTTTCAAACATCATTTAAATTTGACTTTTGTTTAAAGTATTTCCTTTTATATGTCCCCATACTCAATCTTGATATATAGATATCCACATATAGATATCCAGATATAGATATCCATATCCATAACTACATATCATAATTTCCCCTAGACTATTTTGATTGTCAGTATAAATGCACTTTTGTGGGGAAATAAATGTCCCTCTCTGATATACCTTCTAGTGGTCCTTCAGTACCTTAGAGCAATAATCCACTCCTCATCCCATTTTTGTTGTAAATAAAGCTGTGCGACACTGAGGTAATTGATTTGGGGTGCCAGTGACAATTAAATAGGTAAAAACATACAGAGTTTAATTTGGCAACTATTGAAATATCAACACATTAAGAACTTGCACTCTAAAACGTAGTTACTATAGTTGTCTCCTACAAGAATTCAGATGTACCATGGGTCAAATCATTTCTCAAAAACTATAATAACCACACCCCAAAGAAGGCTAGATGTGACATGATAAGCTAGAGAAAACTCTTGTTATCGCAGTCTCTTAAGTCTGTCCAAACAACCTACATTTTTTTCTACTGTAGATGTGACAGAAGTTCCCTACTTGTCTGGTTCGATATTTGTAAGTTAGGGGTACTGAATTAAGAACTCTTCCCAGGAGAAATGTTACACAGATTACATAGTGGTAGAGTGTAGGGCAGCTTCCTGAGCTTTCCATAACTCAGTGTTCTGCTCTTGAGAGATTTGAAAGCTGATGTAATTTACCTTATTCATTAGCAAATTGGAAGCCATAAGATTGGTTATAGAGTGGCATCTGGTCAGATTTTCTTCCAATAATTGTTTGCAGAGCTAGTCCACCTTTCTTTCCATATAAGTATTAAGCATAGAATTAGAGAGGGGCTGTTTATGAAACAACATACTTTTTTCTTGGCTTTCATCCACATTCAATAATTTTGAGGTAGGTAATGTCTCTAGAGGCTCAATGACAGGAGAATGACCCAGTGGCCTACCAACTGAAAACAAAAGGGGACCATTAAAAACATCATTATGTGTGTGTTCCATAAAGCAGCCTGAATCACACATGTTCCTCACGTCGTCACCTCCAATCTGTAGGTCAGGATAATTGTGGCAAATACTCATACACAACCAGGATCTATATAAATCTAGTTGTCTTCGATCATGTTGTTCTCTCTTTGAAATGGGCAACGCAACTGACACATTTCCTGGAAGAGATAATACCTTTGCATTTTGCTACAGTTGTCTTATCCACAGATTTCATTTGATCTGTGTCATCATTTTGCTCTGTTACACTTTCTTTCCTAGCTGTTTCTTGATTTTCCATCTTAGCAGAGGAAAGTGAATTTTCTTCTCTATCTAAAATCTTCTTTTTCCAAGTTTCCTTTTCAGTCTTCTTACATATAAATGGTTCGCAAAATTTTGCGTATTTCTCTTATTTGTACAGAAGATCAATTAGGAAGGCTTCTCCAAGCAGTTTGTTAGACAAGTTTTACAAAGTAAGTTTCTAGTATATTCCTGTAATCTAAAATAACTCATTAAGGCAATGTACATTAAAAATGTCAAATAAGGATTTATCTCCTACGTGAAACAAAAGTAATTTAGGGAGGCCATGTTGCTCAAAGGTTAGGAAATAGGACCAGGAATAACGAAACCTGGGTTTCCGTTCTGCCATGAACTTTTAACATAAGCTAATTTATTTAACATTTTGCGGTCTCAAATTTTTCGGCAATTAAATGATGATACTGCACATCATTTAATGACTCTTCACAGGATTATTGTCAGTATAATATTATATGGTGCACATGCAAGTGTTAGAAGTACAAACATACAAATGTATAATTATTATATTCAACTATCTTTGAGGGTTTATTTAGAAATGATAAACCTTCTGTCTTCAAAGAGTCTACTTAAAATGAAGGCTGCTGTCAAGGAATTGGTTTTAACTATCCTTTTTAATTAATGTCATTTGAGTCATAGATTGAAGTAAATTACTATACCTTAGAATGTATATAAGATGTGGAAATTTATATACAGTTTGGACTCCTGCAAATTTGTTGATTGAAAACATAAATATAGCCACTTTACTTTTTGAATAATGTGGATGAATAGTTATCATTTCGGTGGTGAGAGCTATGTGAGATAATGCATATGTTAATTAGCTAGATTTAACCACTCCAAAATGTTGTACATAGTAAAAACATACAATGTTATCTGTCAATTTAAAAAATAATGTAAATGTAAATAGGTTTGTCAACTTCATTATCAATCTTTTTTTATTTTTCTTTCCCTTTCCCTCCCTCCACTCCTCCTCACTTTCTTCTCTTCTCTTCTTTTGTATTAAAATCTTACTTAGCACCTTATTGCAGACTTTTGTGTGGCTCTTTAGTGCAACTGGCAATCTTTACACCTCCAATTTTCTCAAAACTATAAAAGCATGAAAGAAAAAAGCAGACTTGATTCAAGATACAATTTTCCTCTTATAAGACAACACTGTTTGTTATAACTGTTTCCAGGAAATGCACTTATATTCATATTTAAAGGCTTCCGTGAAGAAAATTTAAAAAGAACCAAAATATGTAAGATTTTAGACTTACTTTTTCAAATATCAGGATACCTAAAGATTTGTTTTTCTGAGACTCCAACAGTACAAACACAGAAGAAGTCCTGTTTGGCTCATTTAGTTCTCATATTTCATTTACTCTCCAAAAATAAAGCTTTAACCACACAAATTGTTCTGCTTTCCACTCATACCCTGCGGCTGAACCAAACTAATAAGAAAATGACATGGATTGATCACATGTACGGTATGGTAGTGATCCAAAAGAGGATCTTGAAAATGTTTATTCAAGTTTTCAGTGACAACGAGAATGGGAAAATGTTAACAGCATTAGCTTTTTTTCATACAAGTTAAGGTAGAGACAAGGTTATTTTAATTTTTAAAAAATATTTATAGATTCATGGGGTACATGTGCAGGTTTGTTACATGGACATATTGCGCAGTGGTGGAGTTTAGGCTCCTAGCATACCCATCACCTGAAAAGTGAACATTGTACCCAACAGGTAATTTTTCAACCCTCATGCCCCTCCCAACCTGCCCCCTTCTGTAGTCTCCAGTGTCTATTATTTTCCTCCGTATGCTCATTTATACCCATTTAGCTCCCACTTGTAAGTGGGAAAGTGTGGTATTTTGTTTTCTCTTTCTGAGTTATTTCACTTAGGATAATGGCCTCAAACACCATTCATGCTGTGCAAAAGACATGATTTCACTCTTTTTTTTATGGCTGGGTAGTATTCTATTGTGTGTATATACCATATTTTCTTTATCCAATCATTTACTGATGGACAGTCAGATTGATTCCATGACTTTTCTATTGTGAATAGTGCTGTGATAAACACACAAGTACAGGTGTCTTTTTGATATAACAATTTATTTTTCTTCTGACAGATACCCAGCAGTGGGACTAATGGGTCAAATGGTAATTCCATTTTTAGTTAAAGTATGGATACCAGAATATTTTGTAACAATGAATAATTAGAAGTAATCTAAATGACCATCAACTACAAATTGTTAAATTAATTATAATGTAT
The DNA here is from genome assembly GCF_006542625.1 of Nomascus leucogenys. Taxonomy (NCBI): domain Eukaryota; kingdom Metazoa; phylum Chordata; class Mammalia; order Primates; family Hylobatidae; genus Nomascus; species Nomascus leucogenys. Next base: position 71,053,678 of record NC_044406.1, on the reverse strand, counting down.
CTATAACATGAAATAATAAACTGAGTGATTTCAATGACATAATAATAATAAGCATCTACAGAGTAATTACTACATGTCAGTCATTCTAAATGTCCTATATATAGTACTTAATTTAGAGCTAAAGCTACTACCCCCATTTTACAGAGGAAACAAAGGAAGGTTATATACTTCCTGACAGTCATAAAGCTAGTAAATGATAGAACTAGGATTTGCACCTGATAATTGGATTCAGAACCAGAATCTATGCTCTTAATGGCTACACTACATTTCCCCTATGTGTACAGAATACAAGTTGTGAAACAATATATGCATCATGATTCCATGATGAATTGTGTGCACTATATGCCAGGCACTATTCTAAATACTTCACACATGCTAAAGACATCCTCATAACATGTCTATGAAGTGCTTAGTATCCTCATTTTACCTATGAGGAAACCCAGGCACAGAGACATTAGATAACATGACTAATATCACACAACATTAAGTAACAGAGTCTGGGTTTTAACCCAGGCAGCCCAGCTTCAAAGAAAGCATGCTTAACTTCTTTGTTAAACTGACTTTTTCTCCCTTTTAGTTACATTATTATGTGTAACCATGTTGGCGGAAAAGGATACAAATCAAATTCTTAATAATAGCTTCCTCTGGAGGGAGAGTGGTAGGAGGTAACTGAAGGAATATTTTCACTTTTTACTCTATATATTTACACGTGGTTTGAATTCTTGTACAAATAAGCATGTATTCACGTATTACTTGAATAATAATAAAACATTTATACACACAAAAGGAGAAGAAAAATCTTTACTACCTTCTTTATAATGTATTTTCCCAGCCTCACAAACGTCTTACCTATTTTTTAGAATGATTTTACACCCAGATGCAAACTGCCAAAGTAGACTAGGCAGCATAAGCAAAATATCTATGTAGTTCACATTTTTGTCTACAATTGTCAATACAGCTTTTGTTTTACAGTTTTACCATTATAAATGATTATCACAAACATACTATAGAGTAGGTTATAATTTTGTATGCAATAGTAACCTAGTTATTTTAGGTTGTCAAAGATACCCTCTTATAAGAAATAGTGCACTAATTTAGCTTAGAGTCAAGGGAATGGCTCACAGTGAAATGAGGAGGTATGTCACAATCCTACACTGGAAACATAATGAAACCTATTTAAAAAAAAAGAAGAAGGAAAAGAGAGAGAAAAGAGCAAACCAACCCCAAAGCTAGCAGAAGACAAAATAAATAACCAAAATCAGAGCTAAATTGAAGAAAAATGAGAAGAAAAACCATACACAAGGTCAACGAATCCAGGAGTTTGTTCTTTGAAAGAAATTAGACTGCTAGCTAGACTAATAAAAAAAGAGAGAGAAACACGATCAGAACGACAAATGGGACATTACCAATGATACCCCCAAAATAGAAAAAAAAAAAAAACACCCTCAGAGACTACTATGAATACCTGTATGCACACAAGCCAGAAAACTTAGAAGAAATAAATTCCTGGCAACATACAACATCTCGAGATTTAACCAGGAAGAGATTGAATCCCTGAACAGACCAATAACAAGTTCTGAAATTGAATCAGTAATAAAAAGCATACCAACCAAAAAAAAAACCCAGGACCAGACGAAAACACAGCTGAATTCTACCAGATGCATAAAAAAGAGCTGGTACCATTCCTACTGAAAATATTTCAAAAACAATGAGGGGGATGGACTCCTCCCTAACTCATGATGCCAGCTTGATGTTGATACCAAAACCTTGCAGAGACACAACAAAAAAAGAAAGTTTGAAGGCAATATCCTTGATGAACATAGATGCAAAAATCCTCAACAAAATACTGTTAATATTATAGTAAACAAAGTCTAGCAGCACATCAAAAAGCTAATCCACCATCATCCTTAAAATGCAAGGTTGATTCAACATACACAAATCAATAAATGTGATTCACCACATAAACAGAACTAAAAGTAAAAACCACATGATCATCTCAATAGATGCAGAAAAGGTCTTCTATAAAATTCAATATTAATTCATTTTAAACACCCTCAACAAACTAGGCATTGAAGGAAAATACTTCAAAATAATAATCACCATCTATGAAACACCCATAGCCAGCATCATACTGAATGGGTAAAGGCTGGAAGAATTCCCACTGAAAATTGGAACAAGACAAGGATATGCTCTCTCACTAGTCCTATTCAACATTGTAGTGGAAGTCCTGGCCTGAGTAATTAGGCAAGAGCCAGAAATAAAAGGCATCCAACTGGGAAGAGTGGAAGGGAAATTTTCCCTGTTTGCAGACAATATGATTCTACAGCTAGAAAACCCTATAGTCTCTGCCCAAAAGCTCCTTGATCTATCTGATAAACAACTTCAGCAAAGTTTCAGGACACAAAATCAATGTACAAAAATCAGTAGCATCCCTATAAACCAACAACATCCAAGCTGAGAACTAAATTAAGAATGCAATGCCATTCAAAATAGCCACAAAAAGAATAAAATACTTAAGAATATAGCTAACCAAGGAGGTGAAAAACCTCTACAGCAAGAATTACAAAATACTGCTTAATGAAATCAGAGATGGCACAAACAAATGGTGAAACATACCATGATCATAGGTAGGGAGAATCAATATTGTTAAAATGGCCATAATGCTCAAAGCAATTTACACATTCAATGCTATTCCTATGAAACAACCAAGTCAATGCTATTCCTATCAAACACAAATTTCATTACAGAATTAGAAAACTCTACTTTAAAATTCATTTGGAACCAAAGAAGAGCCCGAATAGCCAAGGCAACCTTAAGCTAAAAGAACAAAGCTGGAGGCATCACATTATCTGACTTCAAACTATACTAAAAGTCTACAGTAACCAAAATAGCATGATATAGGTACAAGAAAAAAGACACATAGGCTAATGGAACAGAATAGAGACTCCAGAAATAATGCCACCCACCTGCAACCATCTGATCTTCAACAAAATTGACAAAAACAAACAATGGGGAAAGGACTCCTTATCTAATAAATGGTGCTGGAACAACTGGCTACCCATCTGCAGAAGACTGAAACTGGAGCCCTTCCTTACACCATATACAAAAATTATCCCAAGATGGATTAAACACTTAAATGTAAAACCTAAAACTATACAGGTTCTAGGGGATAACCTAGGAAATACCATTCTGGACAAAGGACCTGGAAAAGATTTTATGACCAAGATGCCAAAAGCAATTGCAACAGAAACACAAATTGACAAAAGGAACCTAAATAAACTAAAGAGCTTCTGCACAGCAAAAGAAACTATCAACACAGTAAACAGACAATCTACTAAATTGGAGAAAATATTAGCAAATTATGCATCCAACAAAGGTCTAATATCCAGAATCTATAAGGAACTTAAACAAAGTAACACGCATAAAACAACCCTATCAAAAAGCAGGCAAAGGACGCAGACATTTTTCAAAAGGCATAGACCCAGCCAACACGCATATGACAAAATTTTCAATATCACTAAGTATTAGAGAAGTGTGAATCAAATTCAAAATGAGATTCCATCTCACACCAGTCAGAATTGCTATTTTTTTTTATTTTTTTTTTAGGTTCTGGGATACATGTGCAGAATGTGCAGGTTTGTTACATAGGTAAATGTGTGTCACAGTGATTTGCTGCACCTATCAATCCATCACCTACGTATTAAGCTCCACATGCATTAGCTGTTTGTCCTGATGCTCACCTCCCTCTGCCCCATGACAGGCCCCAGTTCATGTTGTTCCCCTCCCTGTGTCCATGTGTTCTCGTTGTTCAGCTCCCACTTATGAGTGAGAGCATGTGGTGCTTGGTTTTATTTTCCTGTGTTACTTTGCTGAGGATGATGGCTTCCAGCTCCAAAAGACATAATCTCATTCATTTTTATGGCTGCATAGCATTCCATGGTGTATATGTACCACATTTTCTTTGTCCAGTCTATCATTAATGGGTTTTGGGTTGATTCCATATCTTCGCTATTGTGAATAGTGCTGCAATAAACATATGCATGCATATATCTTTATAACAGAATGATTTATATTCATTTGGGGATATACCCAGTAATTGGATTGCTGGGTCAAATGGCATTTCTGATTCAGGATCCTTGAGGAATCACCACACTGTCTTCCACAATGGTTGAACTAATTTCCATTCCCACTAACAGTGTAAAAGCTCAGAATGGCTATTATTAAAAAGTCAAAAAATGAGAGATGCTAGTGAGGTGTTGGGAAAATGGAACACTTTTTGCTTCTAACATAGACTCCTTTATATGTTATATCCCACCTCTTTTGCCGTCCTCACCCCTACCTCCAGCTCAATCAAGTTGTAGCAATGCCCTGTCCTCGAATATCTGCCTTTTCACTTCTGTCATGACTTTTCATTCTTGGATTGTTGTAGTTGCTTCCAACCTTGCCTCTTTCCAATCCAATTGTCATCCTAGATTGGTCTACCTTTCTCACAAACCTTCTGAAATCTTTAGTGGCTTCTGATCACCCATCAATTAATAATAAGCATAGACACAATTTATTGAGTGTCTCATAAGTGAAAGATGTTCTTAGGAAACTTCTACTCTTAATCTTCACAGCAAATCTGCCAGTTGGGATTATCCTGAAATGTTTTCCTTCTCATAATTTCCTGGCAGACTATATACATCCATCAGGTTTCAGTGCTTTAAAGATACATTCCTTAACCCACCTAGCCTAGTTTTGGTTTCTCTTAATTGTATTTACTTCATCTTAGCAGTTATCACTCTGTGAGTTCCTTGAAGGTAAACGCTTTGTCTTAGTCATGCATGTGTTCCCGAGCAATATGGAGAGTGTGGCACTTATTATCATAAACAAAACTTATTATCATTTTCTGCACTACCTACAATGTGTTAGACAGTTTACCAACCACTTTCATGTACTCAATTATTTTAATCCTCGCAATGATGCTTTTAGGTTGGTATCACTGCCCTCTTTTTAACAATAAAGAAACTGACACTGGAGGAAGTAATTTACCTGAGATTCATAGTTATTAAGTGGTAGAGCCATAGATTATAAATGTGCCTAACTCAAAAGTTTGGAGTTGAGGTTCTTTGGCCCTTCACTCTCAATTTCCATTCCCCACATTTGGCAAACTGCCCAAATCCTGTAAATATTGCTCCTATTTTCCACTACTTTACAAGGTTACAATAAAAAATAAAGGCTGAAAAAATGAGATATGAACATATTGAAGAGGAAGTAAGTATTTAAGACAGAGGTCCCTTTTATACAGGAAAAAGGAAGAGGAACTGTAGGACAGGCAGGGACAACTGAACCTGCTATTTCAGAAACCAAAAGGTCAACTCCCAGAAGGAAAGGGCAGCTTACAAAGCACACCCTCAAGAAGGGAAGAGGACTGGAGAATGGAGGCATTTCCCTGTGCTAAGAGATAACAAAAGTTGATAAAGTGGTCATGTCCTGACAGGCACCATTTGCTCTGTCCCTACAAGCACAAGCAACGTGATTTTTATTTATCTTTTCTTCACTGATTACATTTTATTTTGGCCATTTTCTCCCTCAGGTGTCTAGGTGTTTCAAGCGTGGCCGCAGTTGACAGCAGGAAAGTTCATGTTCTCCTCCATTCCCAAGCATGGAGGGGGAGAAAAGGCAGCAGGATTGCAGAGTCAATTTGCTCTTCCCTCTCCCCCTCCCCTGAGCCTCGCAGATGAGACAATAGAAGAGGACTTACCTGTAGTTTATCATCCGTAGGTGTCCAGACCACTCCCCCAAGCCAGTGGGGATTCCACTCCCTCTTCACCAGCATTCCCTAGAATGGACCCTTGCCCAGGCTACAGAGGCACTTGTTTCCCAGCCAATGGTGAGCGCATGGGCCGCTGGCCCTTACCAATGGCCAAGGATAAGGGCAGGGCTGGGTATGGGAGTTGAGCCTGAAGCAGTGGTGAAGAGGCTGACCCTGTGTTGCTTCTGCAAAGTAGACTCAGTGGAAACAATGAGTTCCATTAAAGTCTATTACACCAGCATGTCAGGTTCTAGGGAGGTGAGTGGGAAGAAAAGAACCTCAGCCAGTGGGGTGGGGGTAGTGGGTAGGAGTGAAGACTTAAGATTGTGCTAAGACATTATCAGCCCATTTCTGCCTTCTATTCTTCAACTCTTAAGTTTTCAAAGGTGGGAGGTGCAAGGAAGAACAGAGAAAGTGATTATTGCCCTCACTTAGGTTGTGCTTTTAGAACGGAATGATCCGGGAGGTTTCAGTATTCTGAGCTCAACCATCTTAAGGTCCTCCAATAATTTTGCAGATGTTTCAAATGGAAGAAGTACAAAATCCTGTTTAGTACAGGAGAGGAAAAATGTCAGTGAGTGAATGGCCAAAATCATCCAAGAAGTCAAGGCAACCTAAAAGAAGGGCAAACTGGTTGTTGATTTCTAAGAAGCAATTGTATTTGCATAGATGAGACATTTCTTATATGAATTAAAGTTTAGATGAATTATTTTGACGGGGATAAAATAAATATTATAGAACAATGCCTTCCAACAGAAATATAATGTGAGTCACATATCAAATTAAAAAAATTGTAGTTGCCACTTAAAAAAGATACTAAAATTTTATTTGACACAAAATTTACAAAATGTCATTGCAATATGTAGTCAATATTTTTAAAAGATGTTACTTATTCTTTTTTCACATTAAGACTTCAAAATCCAGTATGGATTTGCGCGCATATGGCACATCTCATTTTGGACTAGCGACTTTTCAAGAACACAAAAGTCACATGTGACTAGTGGTTATCACATTGGATAGCACAGTTAAAGACGGACGATTATATGACTTAGTTAAAGACGGACGATTATATGACTTAGAACCTCATTCTGCAAAGTTTTTAGAGAAGAATGAAAACTGAAGGATGTGGAGATGATTATAAATGCTTGACAAACACTCTACATGATTGCTATGTGCCAGACGCCATGATAACTGCAGACAGGAGTGAGGTTTGATCTCAGCCTAGAAAGAGTGCATTGCTGTTGCATAAAACCTGGTCTGGTAGATTAGTGATTTCACTTGGGTATTAAGAAACAACGATAGCAAAAGGCTGTTTTTAAAAAGTTATGAAGAATGGGAGCGTGGGAGGGGTGTGGATAATGAGAAATTACTTAATGAGTACAATGTACATTATTCAGGTGATGGACACACTAAAAGACCCGACTTCACCACTATGCAATATACCCATGCAACAAAACTGCAGTTGTACCCTATACATTTATACAGATTTAAAAAGAAAGAAAGAAAAAGAAAAGCATGGACCATTTGACTAGTTGCTGTTGTTTCTAACACTGTGATTTATGTTATTGAGTATGGTACTAAGCATCCATAAGAGAGAATAATTTAATAAATAAAGACCATGATGGGTGCAGCAAAAGATTCACCCAATTATTGGCCCATGACTCCCAAACTGTAGCAAAAAAATCATCTAGAGGACTTGTTAAAGCAGATACCTAAGACCCACTCCCAGTCAGTCTGATTTTGTAGACTTAAAGAGTAGTAATGCTGATGCTGCCAGTCTGTGAATCACACGCAGAATAACATTGGTCTAGGCTGTTCTTCTCTTAATGGTTTCCTTTGAAAAGGTTTTGAAAAACTACTACAAAAATGTGACATGTCACATTCAACATGCTTTTGCAACCTCAAAATCTAAGAAGACTTATAAGGTCGAAATGCTGAATTTTGGAACTTCAGAATTTTTTCTGCTGTCTGTTGGAAATAGGCAGAGTTTCTTAAGCATGGCTGGAATATTTGCAAGTCATTAAACAAAAAGCCCACTGACTTTCACAGGAATCCCACTTGAATAAACTGGGGTTTGTACCTCTCAAATTGCTTTCACATATGTTTTCTCCTGCTAGCATTAGAGGTTTTATGTGACAAAATGGCCTAAGATTGTTGTGCAAAAACACAGAAACCTCAACCTTTATCTAACATTCATGCCGTACTTATTTTTAAAATTGTAGTTAAAAAAATATGTTTAAAAGACAGCCAACTATTTTTACTTTAGCAGTTATATGTGTTTCAGGCGGAAAGACAATGGAAAAAAAACTGTCTGTTAACAGATGATACAAATCTTACAGTTCACACGAGAGAACATAGCAAGAACTGACCACTTTTATTCACTCACATATTTGTAAATATTAATCCCCTTGTGTATTTATTTTCTTTTATTTTTCCATCGTGTGGATTTTATCTCTATATTTAGGCATAGTCCATGATTATAATTTGGAACTTGTAGTATGGTTTCCACAAACTTAAAAGCCTGGTATCATGTCCATTTCCTACACAAAGCTGCCATAGATATTAGCATAAATTAATGCAGTGAGGAGTGCAAAGGCTGCCTCAGGTGTTAGCAGAATGTTCTTACCACTTCAAGTGTGGTATGAAATCAATCTGGTAAATATTTATAACCCATCAGGGATTTTCTGCCCCCACTAAAATTCTTCATACATATATGAAAATGAACATGATACCAGGTTTTTTAATTTGAGGAAAACATACTACAAGTTCCAAATCACAATCAGAAACTATGCCTAAATATAGAAATAAAACCCATGGGAGGATGAAAAATAAAATATATGTTATATATCAAATACACCTATTTAATATATTTATATATTACATATATGTGTGTATATATATGATTTCACAAGAAAGTTATCTAACTTGTGCCCCTCAAGGAAAATTACACCGTTAAAAGCTGTTCCTGTTCCATAATATAATGGACAGAGAAAATGAAAAAAATATAAAAACATTGGGACCAGCCAGCAGATTAACATCTTTCTGTTTCTCTCTCCCTCTGTCTATCTAGGTGAAGCAGAAACAGGAAGAAGTTACTAAAATTTTAGAGACTTACAATATAAAGTATGAATTAATAGATGTTTCTATCAGTTTTAAAGTACTTCAGTAAATGAGAATAAAGCTTTCTACCCTTAAGGCTCTACCACCTCAGATATTCAATGGTCAAGAATATCGTGGAGTAAGAGTAAATGTCCGTTGTTATTTTATTTTGACACCTTAAGGTCATATACATGGAGAAATATTACATTTATGGGGTATGAGATTCAGATTTGCCTATCTACAGAATAACTTAATTATGTCTCTGAAGACAAAACAATTTGTACTTTTGATAAAAAGATTATCATAAAAGAAAAATATATCATGCCACTTGTTTCGGGATACTTATGCAGTAGTTTTCACCATACATTATAATATGAAATGACTGGTGTTCTGGGGAAATTTTTCTTCTAACAGCTGGCAGAGGTTTGCAAAGGTCCAGCAAAATAATTAGCAAACTTAACCTAGATACCTGAACTTAATAACTTCATAATTAAAAATTATCAGCAGTAGTATTACAAATTAATTATTTTTAGGATTTTGAAATGTTTTACAAAGCAAAGGAGAATAAAGAGATTCTGAAATTCCTGAAGATGGAATGAATGGGTAGTTATGATACAAGAGACATTTACTGGTATGGATCCACATATACATCCATATATATCAGTTACTTTTAAAACTATAAAAACAGAACTCTTTCTTTCACTAACATAACCATTTTGACACATGGGCCTTTCCTGTTTCAATCACGCATTAAAATTATTTCATTACACTGTGAATATTTTATATAGCTGTGTAAAAAACATTGTAAATTGTCTATCATAATCAAACTTTTAAGAATCACTATCCATTTATAGGCATGAAATATACTTTCAGTATAATTTTAAATTTGCTTTCAGTTTTATTTTGTAAGTGCTTCTTTTTAAAAAAAAATTTATTTTTTTTAAGTTCCAGGGTACATGTGCAGGACATGCAGGTTTGTTACACATGGAAACATGTCCATGGTGGTTTGCTGCACCTATCAACTCATCACCTAGGCATATAAGCCCAGCATGCATTAGCTCTTTTCTCTAATGCTCTACCCCTGCCATCCTCCCCTGACAGGCCCCAAATACCGTATGTTCTCACTTATAAATGGGAGTTGAACAACGAGAACACATGGGCACAGGGAGGGTAAATATTTCTTAGTACACTTAACTGAGTTTTAAATACCATACTGGGGCTATTTGTTCAAAAAAAAAAAGGAAAGAAAAAACAGATCACTGGCCTTATTCTAAGTCCTCCTAAAAAGAAAATAGAGAACAGAGTAAAAATCTATATATTCTTAACAAGGTCTCAAGTGATTTTTCTTGTACACTGAAATCCGGGAACCAATACTAAAGAATAACAATAATTTTAGGTCACCTCTCCCTTGCCCCCACCTCCACTATAAAATGATAGTCTTCTTCCAAATCTGTTTCTTCTCCAGTTGTTCTATCATGTTGAATGGCAAGTCCATCCACTCAAATCCCAACTCAGAAACTTGGTAGTCATCCTTAATATCACGCACTCCCTCACCCCCATATGGAACGAATCACCAAGCCCTAGATGGGTTAGTCTCAACATCTCAGTCACACTCTACTTCTCCAGTTGTTGCCTTTGTTCATGTCCTCATCACTCTTGCCTGCACTACTGCAATGATATCTTAACCAACCCCCTATTTCTAATTTTACTATTCTGATGTCTGCCCTCCACACTGCTGCTAGATTAGTGCTTTTCAACCTTGGCTGAACACTGGAATCTTCTAAGGAATTTTTCAAACTGTAATGTCTGGATCACACTCTTAATGATTCTAATGGGCAGCTAGGGTTCAGAACAATGGCATTAAAGGAGTCTTTTTAAAAATAAGTTTAATCAAGTCTACATAGCCTGCAACAGAAAGTTTCTCAGCATTTGGTGTAGGAAATTCACGTCCCTTAGAATCATCTGGAGTGCAGAACCCTAAAGCTGGGGCCAAGATAGTTGAATTTTAAATGAGTAGCTCCAGGTGCTTCTTAAACAGTAATTTTTGAAAGCTATTGATCAATATGCCTCTATACTCATTCTTTGAAACAGGCATCTGTAGATCATTCTTTTCCACCTCTCAGTTACATCCATCCTTCTCCATCATGCATCACCATCACCTTTGCATTTCCTTGCCTTTTTGCAGACACTTGTAGTCCTGCATCCTCCTACCATCTGCTTGACAGTAATCATTGATCTTTGAAGTACAACTTTCCTATGAGGCCTTTCTTGAGATCTTCCTTCTCTAACAGAATGTAACTCCATTCTTCTTTATGACCCAGATGACATTAATTATCTAATTCTATCACAGCCCTCATAAAAGTTTAGAACTATTGTCTACTTTAAAAGTAAAGCCAAAACTTTGGAACACTTACTATATGCCCGGCACTTTACTAAAGTTTTTTTATATACCTCATGTAATCCTCACAACCCTGTGAGGCAGGTACTATTTGTTAGCCCCACTACATGGAGGAGGAAAATGAGTCGCCAATTAGTAATTTGCACAAGATGACACAGCTAATAAGTGATAACGTCAGGTCTTGAACCCATTACAGACGCAAAATAAAAGGCCTTTCCTACACAATGGGGTTACAGGAAGAGGAGGGAGGATCTGAAAAGAGAGAAGGCAGCAACAAAATGAGTCAGTAGTACGGTTCCCTAAAAAAGAAGTCCCGGCCGGGCACGGTGGCTCACGCCTGTAATCCCACCACTTTGGGAAGTCGAGGCAGGTGGATCACTTGAGTCCAGGAGTTAGAGACCAGCCTGGACAACATGGCGAAACCCCATCCATACAAAAAATACAAAAAAAAAAAAAATAGCCAGGCATGGTGGCACGCACCTGTAGTCTCAGCTACTCAGGAGGCTGAGGCAGGAGGATCACTTGAGCCCAGCGGGCAGAGGTTGCAGTGAGCCGAGATCTTGCCACTGTACTCCAGCCTGGGCAACAGAGTCCCATATCAAAAAAAAAAAAAAAAAAGTCCCTTCTTATTGTTAAAACTCAAAACCCAAAACCCCCAGGGAGATGGAGGAATAGACTCTTCAAAAATCTCTCAGCTAATTTTAGGAGGACCAGAAAGCAGAAATGACTGTTGTATCTCATTTCCAAAGTCTAGCCAGAGAAGACTGGCAGCCTCTCATTGCAACACAACTGCAGAGTTGCAGTGCCTAAGTGAGACTCTAGGATGATGGGGTTCAGGGAAGCCTCACAGAGCCCTACAGCTCCATTTCAGTGAGTGAGAGAGCCTTCCACAGTTTCATACGCCTCCTGTGGAAATAAATGAAAACCACCAAAAATGAGAACAATTAAAGACTATTTATTCAGTTTGCTATAGCAAAGGAGTGAGCCATAATCACTTGCATTTTGCAGAGATTGAAAAGAAGGCAAAGAACTGGGAAATCTTTATGGCATAGAAAAAAAAAAAGCTTTATATACACCCTGATTGGAAGCTGTTGGCATGGGGAAGCTGAATGCAGGCTAACTAGAAGCAAGGCATCTTACATGATTGATTAAAGAAGCATAGTTGGCTTTCTCCAATTGGTCTTCAGCTGGAAGTAGGGACAAAAATTAGGGAAGCTGGCAATTATTAACCAAGTACTAGCTGTTTGAGGCTGACCTCAAAGAGGCCGTGGTTTGATTTCATGAACGGTTTGCTGCAGAGTTCAAGATTTGGCTTTCTAGGTTGGATGTTGCAAGTTATGGGTCAGATATCTATTTTTATATAAAAACTGTCCATCACCTGTCTCTATATTCAGTTTCTCCACTCCAGGAGATGCTAAAAGATGTGAAGTGTGAGCCAGAAGATATAGAATCTTCAAACTCAGAAAATGAATGATTAGAGACCTTTGTGAACCTGATGACAAATAAGTAGAGGGAAACAGACAAATCACTCACAGTTTAAAGTTCATTTCTCCTTTAAAGTAAAGACAATGCATACTATATACAAATGAGTTTTTCCCCCATTAACACCTTATTCCTCCAGCTTTCAGACACTGACTAAAAAAACTGAGGATTATCACTTAGCATAATAACATTCCTTGGAGCTTCCCATAGGACTGTTAACCTGGGTGGCATAAAAACATCTACTAATTTTGCATATACAACACCCTGACAACCATCCACTGGGAAGGTCTTTTCTCTTCTCCTAAATCCCCTGTCGTGGGTAAAAAGGTGACCCCTCTCCCCCAAAATAGATGTCTACATCTGAATCCCTGGAACCTGTGAATGTTACCTTATTTGGAAAAAGGGGTCTTTGTAAATGTAATTAAGGATTTTGAGATGAGGTGATCACCCTTAATTATCCAAGTGAACCCTAAATCCAATGACAACTTTCCTTATAAGGGTAAAGAAGAGGGAGATTAGACAGAGAGGAGAAGAAAGAGGAGGCATTTGGATCATGGAATCAGAGATGGGAGTGATGCAGCCACATGCCAAGCACTTCCAGAAACCAACAGATGCCAAAACAGACTAAGAACATTTTGTCCTCTAGAGTCTCCAGAGGGAATGTAGAAATGTTGATAGCTTGGTTTCAAACTTCTGGCCTCTGGAACTGTGAGAGAATAAATCTCCATTGTCTTAAGCCACTTGATTTGTGACAGTTTGTTATGGAATTCACAGGAAGTTAATATATACCGCAACTGCCATTTCCCAAAATAAAAGCAGAAGAGAATTAAAATATCTAGGATCATGGTTGAGGTTGAAAGAAGAAAAGGTTTCCCTTTACACTGATAAAGGATGGACACAGGCATATTCCTAAGGTTGCACTATGGGTGAAAGCTAGTGGAATAAGGCAAGAGTCACTCTCAAATTCCAAGTATCTTTTATATTAATTCTGTAATGCAGAGACTTTGAAAAGAAAGGAGGTTGTGTGAAATTAATATCTAGTAGTATGCTAGTGGCCTTGTTGAGAAAAACAAATAAAACAGCAGAAAATACTACAGTATATAGCACACATATAAAAGTACTTAACTCACTCGAGGTGGAAAAACAGTGGGCACTGCTTGAAAACATTGTAAGGTGAATAAGAAACCCATAGCCACCTGAAGCAAATGATTATGACCTATATATACAGCACACTGTCTAAATCTTTGTAGGAAAGCCTGAGGAGAAAGTTTCTTCGGGAAACTTGGGCATGCAAAAGTCCTCCTATATACTGGGGAATTTAAAAATGGACTTAATGCTAAGGACAGAATGCATGCTCAGAAAAGGCTTGAGAAGACCCTAAGATTTCACCTCTGGCTAATATCTAGACTCAAGGCAAGCAGAAAATGAAGGTTATGTCGGAGTTGCAAATGGCTTGGCTAAGCCTAAAAGCCTTGCCACAGCACAAAGCCAATACTCAAAGCTTGAGAGTGGTGTTTTGTATGTGTTTGTTTTTTTGAACTCCTGGATCTTAAGAAAATCTCAGAAAACACAAGCTGAACAGAAGCTAATCGAACTAGAGACTTCAGTGAACAGAAGTTCAGTGAATACAATCTTTGCAATAGAAAAATAGAAAAACTGTAACCTTCAGGAATAAAGAACAACCAACCTTGGTAACTACATTATAATAGTCAAATGTGCAATTTTTGAAATACAATGAGTATACAAAGAGACAAAAAAGTATAGCCATTCAAAGGAAAAAATAAATCATTCCTGAAGAAGACCAGATATTGGACTTACTACACAAAGACTTTAAGTCAACTGTATTAAATACACTCAAAGAGCTAATGGAAAATATGAATGAAGAACTAAAGGAAATCAAGAAAGCAATATATGAACAAAATGAGAATTTTAATAAAGAGACACTATAAAAAAGGAACCAAAGTGAAATTATTACGCTTACAATAACTGAAATTTTAAAAATACTAGAGATTCAAACCATATTTTAAGAGGGAGAAGAAAGAATCAGCAGACTTGAAGACAAGACAATTGAAATAATCCAGTCTGAGAGGCAGAAAAAAATGAACAAAGGTGAACAGATCCTAAGGGACTAGTGGGACTCTGTCAAGAAAATCAACACACATGTGCATAATGAGAACAGCAATGCAGAAGGGAAAGAAACAGAATGATTATTTGAAGAAATAACAAAACAACACAAATTTGATAAAATACATGAATCTACACATCCAAAAACTCAACAGACTTTAAGTAAGATACATTCAAAGAGATTCACAAAGAAATGCATTATAATCAAACTGTCAAAAGCTAAAAACAAAAGGGGAATCTTGAAAGCAGCAAGAGAAGTGAATCATGGAATACAAGGAATCCTCAATAAGAACAACAGCCAATTTCTCATCAACCACGGAGTCCAGAAAGCAGTGAGATAACATATTTAAGGTGTTAAAAGAAAAATAAAACATGTCAAGCAAGAATCCTAAAAATTATATTTCAAAAATGAAGGATAAATTAAGACATACCCAGGTAAACAAATGTTGAGACAGTTTATTGCCAATAAGTCTGCCATATAACAAATGTCAAAGGGAGTCATTTGGGTTCAAATGAAATGACACCAGACTTCATTAAAAATACAAGACTTGATTTAAAATACAAATGCATAAAAAATAAACCAGTTATTGATTACACAATGTAGAAAGATGTAATTTGTGATGAGAACAACAAGATAAAGAGGGGAGAGGACGGAGCTATATAGGCACAAAGTTTTTATATGCTACTGAAGATAAGGTTATATCAATTAAGACTACATTGTTATAAATTGAGAATGTGAATTATAATTCCCATGGTAATCACTAAGAAAATATTTTTAAAATATATGTGAAAGGCAATGAGAAGGGAATGAAAATTCCCTACAATATAATAAAAAAGAAAATACAAATGAAAGCACTAATGAAGAGATGAGGGACAGAAATGGTACGAAATTTATCAAAACAAAAACAAAAATGTCAGAAGTTTTATTTATCAGTAATTACTTCTAAATGTAAGTGAATTAAACTCTCAAATCAATAGGAAAAATTGGCAGAATGGATTAAAAAACATGGTCCATCTGGGTGTGGCAAAATGGCTGACTGGAAGTGGCTAGTGTGCGCCACTCTCACGAAGAGATGAAAGAGTGGCAAATAAACACTAGCTCTTCAGTTGGAACATCCAGGTGGACAAAATGGGATTCATCAAGGAAACAAAACAATCCACAGAGAATGGAGAAGAGTAAGACAGCACAACTCACCAGGGAATGGCATCTCTGGGCTCAGGAGATCCCTCGTGAGCCCCCACCCCTACCACCCACCCCCCAACCCCCACCCCCACCCCCACCCCCAGGCCTCCAGATCAACACAGAGAGCTACCGGGACTCTTGGCAGAGCTGCTGATCAGGCGCACATGGAGTTCCAGAAGCCTTGGATCCCTGGGAACCCTGGATCCATTGCTGCAGCTCATGCAGTGGAGGAGGCCGGGCTCCCTCAGACACACCCAGGAAAGGGGCCAAATCCATGGGGTTGAGCAGGGCCAGACTGGAGGCCTCACCTGCACGGCATCTTGCAGAATAAGAACCACTGGCTTGGGATGCTAGTGAGGCCACCCCAGCCCTATCTAAGTTCTCAGGCCAAGAGCTCTGTGCACTTCCCTGGGACAAAGCTCTCAGAGGGAGAAGCAGGCTGCCATTTTTGTTGCTCTGCAACTCTCACTCCTGTTGCCCTCAGGCTCAGGAAGGTGTGCAGTGATTAGGGGCTAACATGGACCCCCCCAGCACAGTGCAGCTGCCTTATGGAAAAGTGGTCACACTGCCTTCCATGTGGGTCCCCCACCCTGCTACTACTTACTGGGAACGGCTAGGGGCCTGGGACCCCAGCCACACCCTGCCTGGGCTCTCGGGCTGGTAGCAGCTCTGCACTTCCCTGGAACAGAGCTTCTTGTGGGAGAAGGCAGGCTGCAATTTTGCTTCTCTGCAGCCCTTGCTTTTTTTGCCCTCAGGCTTGGGAGGGTACACTGTGATTAGAGCGTAATGGATACCCCTAGCATAGCACAGCTGTGTCAAGGAAAAGCAGCCAGACTGTTTTCCATGTTGGTCCACCACTTCTGCTACTCTTCACCGAGCAGTGCCTCTCTACCTAGGCACCAAGCACACCCTGCCCCTGCCTCAACACTTCAGTCAGTGGTGCCTCTGCATTTATTTCAGGAGAAAATTCCAGAAACAACTCACAGCCGCTCTGCTATTGCAGCTGCTTACTGTCCTTCCTTACTGTAAGCTTCCTTACTGTCCCCTTGGGCTGGGGAAAAAACAAAGGGCCTGACTGTTATGCTGGAACCCCCAGCATGCCATAGCCACTATATAGAGAGAGGTCCAGTCTCTCTTCCCTGTGACCCTCCAACCCCCAATCCTCACCAGGCAGGGCCTTCAACTCAGAACCACAGAATAGTCACCCTACTCCTGCTGAGCATTCAGCCACTGTGATCCTGACCCGCCTCTAGTGGCTCTGTGTTTCCCTGGGGACAGGCTCATAGAGGCAACCGAAATCCAGCAGTAGGTCTGCCCCTGATGCCCTCAGACTAAAGAAGAAACAGAGCCTGAGGGCTTTGATCGTGCTTCCAGCAAGACACAGTCACCCCACAGGGAGAGGAGCCCAGTCTCTTCTCCCTGTGAGACCCGCTCTTCTCCAAGTGGGGCCCTCAGCAAAGGCCAGCCACACAGCTGCCCCACTCCTGGCTGAACATTCCCAGTAACAATGGCTCTTCATATTTCTGAGGTGGAGTTTCCAGAGGCAACCGAAAGCACCTCTGCACTGCTGCCAATGGTACTGCTCTTACTGCCCTTGGACTGGGGAAGGAGAAAAGAATCTGCATGCCATCTCACACCAGTTAGAATGGCGATCATTAAAAAGTCAGGAAACAACAGGGGCTGGAGAGGATGTGGAGAAATAGGAACACTTTTACACTGTTGGTGGGACTGTAAACTAGTTCAACCATTGTGGAAGTCAGTGAGGCGATCCCTCAGGGATCTAGAACTAGAAATACCATTTGACCCAGCCATCCCATTACTGGGTATACCCAAAGGACTATAAATCATGCTGCTATAAAGACACATGCACACGTATGTTTATTGCGGCACTATTCACAATAGCAAAGACTTGGAACCAACCCAAATGTCCAACAACGATAGACTGGATTAAGAAAATATGGCACATATACACCATGGAATACTATGCAGCCATAAAAAATGATGAGTTCATGTCCTTTGTAGGGACATGGATGAAACTGGAAACCATCATTCTCAGTAAACTATCGCAAGGACAAAAAACCAAACACTGCATGTTCTCACTCATAGGTGGGAATTGAACAATGAGAACACATGGACACAGGAAGGGGAACATCACACTCCAGGGACTGTTGTGGGGTAGGGGGCGGGGGGAGGGACAGCATTAGGAGATATACCTAATGCTAAATGACGAGTTAATGGGTGCGGCACACCAACGTGGCACATGGATACATATGTAACAAACCTGCACATTGTGCACATGTACCCTAAAACTTAAAGTATAATAATAATAATAATAAAAAGAAAAAACGTATTTAATAAGGGTCTGCTAGTAGCAAATTCAGTTTTTGTTTATTTTAAAATATTTATATTTTGTCTTTATTATATAAAGATATTGTCATAGTATTAAAAAAAAAAAGAATCTGCATGCTTTAACCACACCTTCAACAAGCAGCAGCTGCCCTAAGGAACAGAGGCCAGTCTGTCTCCCCATGAGCCCCCCAGCCACTGCTCATCATCAGGCAGGGCTCTCCAGCTTGGGCCTACAATGCAGCCTCCGCACCCCAGGCCAGTCACACCTATTGACAGTAGCTCTGTATTTCTCTGGGGTGAATCCCCAAGAAACAAGTAAAAAGCTCTCTGCCACAGTCACTGCCAAGGTCCCTCCCCCCGCTGGATGGAAGCTGGGAAAGAAACATAAACCCTGAGTTCACCCCAGGGCTGCAGTGTGCAGCTCTGGACTGCCAAGTCAAGATCTGGAGTCAGCACTCAAATGAGAGAGGAGTCCACACTTTCAAAGAAGTGAAAGGGAGAACGGCTGCAATTGTGAGGAAATGCACAGGAGCCACATAGCTGAGAAAGAGCCTACCTGCTGGTCATTACACTTAAGTGTTATCTACTGGATCCAGCCCACATTTAAACACCAGAAACACTTTGCTATTATGACCCCCTGTGAAGCCAAGGAAGATAACTCAGCAACAAATAAGGATGCTGCACAAAGCTGCGGTCCTCTGAAAATATCGAGAAAAGAAGTCAATAGACTGTACTCGAATTACACCACAGTGAAAGGAACATCAGTCCACACAGATGAGAAAAAAACAGTGCAATAACTCTGGCAACCCAAAAAGCCAGAGTGTCTTGTTCCTTCCAAATGATCGCACTACTTCCTCAGCAAGGGTTCTTACCCAGGGCTGACATGGCTGAAATGTCAGAAACAGAACTCAGAATATGGAGAGGAATGAAGATCACTGACATTCAAGAGAAAGTTGAAACCCCATCCAAAGAATCTAAGGATTATCATAAAAAGATACAGGAGTTGACAGACCAAATGGCATTATAAGAAAGAAACAAACTGATCAGATACAGCTGAAAAACACACTAAAATAATTTCATAATGAAATCACAAATATTAACAGCAGATTACAGCAAGCTGAGAGAAGAATTGCAGAGCTTGAAGACTGGTTTTCTGAACTAACTCGGTCAGACAAAGGTAAAGAAAAAAGAATAAAAAATGATTAACAAAACCTCCAAGAAATATGGGCTTATGTAAAGAGACCAAATCTGTGACTCATTGGCATCACTGAAAGAGAAAGAGAAAAAGCAAGTAACTAGGAAAACATATTTCAAGATATTGTCAATGAAAATTTCCCCTGCCTCTCTAGAGAGGCCAATATTGAAATTCAGGAAATGCAGAGAATCCTTGCAAGATACTACCAAAAAAGACCATCCACAAGATACCTAGTCATCAGATTCTCCAAGGTTGAAATGAAAGAATAAATGTTAAAGGCACCTAAAAGAAGGGACAGGTCACCTACAAAGGGAACCCCATCAGGATAACAGCAGATCTTTCAGCAGAAACCCTGTAATCCAGAAAAGATTGGGGACCTATATTCAACATTCCTAAAGAAAATAATTTCCAACCAATAATTTCATATCCAGCCAAACTAAACTTAATAAGTGAAGGAGAAATAAGATCCTTTTCAGACAAGCAAATGCTAAGGGAATTTGTAAGCAAAAGACTTACCTTAAAAGAGGCCCCTAAATGAGTGCTAAATATGGAAAGGAAAGACTATTACCAAGCACTACCAAAGCACAGTTACATACATAGACCATTGAAACTATAAAGCAACCACACAAAAAACACTGGGAAATAACCAGCTGACAAACTGATGACAAGATCAAATCCACACATGTCAACATTAAACTTGAATATAATTGGGCTAAATGTACCAATTAAAAGGCACAGAATATCAAGCTGTAAAAAGAAGTATGACCTAATGGTATGCTGTCTTCAAAAGACACATTTCACATGCAATAATACCCATAGGCTCAAAGTAAAGGGATGGAGAAAATTACACAAAGCAAATGGAAAACAGAAAAAAGAAGGAGCTGCAATTGTAATTTCAGACAAAACAGACTTAAAGGCAACAAAGATCAAAAAAGACAAAGAAGGGCATTACCTAATGGTAAAGGGTTCAATTCAACAAGAAGACCTAAGTATCCTAAATATATATGCACTCAGTGCAGGAGAAGCACGATTAATAAAGTTTTTAGAGACCGTTAAAGAGACTTAGACTCCCACACAATAACAGTGGGGGATGGTAACACCCCACTGACAGTATCAGACAGATCACTGAGGCAGAAAATTAACAAAGACGTACCCCAAAACCACAGCATATACATTTTTCTCAATACCACATGGCACATACTCTAAAAATGATCACATACTCAATTCTTCTCAGCAAGTGCAAAATAACTGAAATCATAACAGAGAATCTCTCAGACCACAGTACAATCAAATTAGAAATCAAGACTGAGAAATTCACTTAAAACCATACGACTATATGGAAATTGAATAACCTGCTCTTGAATGACTTTTGGGTAAATAATATAAGTAAGGCAGAAATCAAGAAATTCTTTAAAACTTATGAAAACAAAGATACAATATACCAGAATCTCTGGGACACAGCTAAAGCAGTGTTTAGAGAGAAGGTTATAGCAGTAAACAGCCACATCAAAAAGTCAGAAAGATCTCAAATTAATAATCTAACATCACACATAGAAGAGCTAGAGAAACAAGAATAAACAACACCAAAGCAGGAAGAAGACAATAACCAAAATCAGAGCTGACTTGAAAGGAATTGGGAAACAATAACATACAAAAGATAAACGGATCCAGGAACCGGTTCTTTGAAAGAACTCATAAGATAGATAGATCACTAGTTAGTCTGATAAAAAAGGAGAAAGAGCCAAATAAACACAAGTGGAAATGACAAAGGGGACATTTATCATTGACCACACAGAAATACTAAAACCCTCAGAGACTACTAAGAACACAAGTATGCACACAAGATGGAAAACCTAGAAGAAATTAATAAATTCCTGGAAACATACAGGCTCTGACTACCGAGTCAGAAAGAAATTGAAACCCTGAACAGACCAACAAGTTCTGAAATTGAATCAGTAATAAAAATCCTACTAACCAGAAGCCCAGAACCAGGGAAATTCACAGCCAAATTCTACCAGATGAATAAAGAAGAGCTGGTACCATTCCTACTGATATTATTCCAAAAAACTGAGGAGGAGAGATTCTTCCCTGAGTCATCCTATGAGCCCAGAATTATCCTGATACGAAAACCTGGCAGAGGAACAACGACAACAACGAACTTCAGTCCAATATCCTTGATGAACACAGACACAAATTCCTCAACAAAGTACTAGCAAACAGAATCCAGCAGCACATAAAAAAACGAATCCACCAAAATCAAGTAGGCTTGATCCCTAGGATGTAAAGTTGGTTCAACATACACAAATCAATAAATATGATTCATCACATAAACAGAACTAAAACCAAAAATGACATTGTCATCTCATAGATGCAGAAAAGGAACTTGATAAAATCCAACATCCTTCCATGTTAAAAACCTTTAACACACTGGGCATTGAATGAACACACTTCAAAATAATAAGAGCCACCTATGACAAACACACAACCAACATCACACTAAGTGCACAAAAACTGGAAGCATTCCCCTTGAGAACTAGAACAAGAAAAGGATGCAGTCTCTCAACTCTCTTATTCAACATAGTACTGTAAGTCCTGGCCTTAGTAATCAAGCAAGAGGAAAAAAATAAAAATAAAGGTCATCCAAAAGGAAGTCAAACTATCCCTGTTTGCAGATTATATGATTCTATATTTAGAAAACCCCAGAGTCTCTGACCAAAAGCTCCTTGATAAGATAAACAACCTCAGTAAAGTTTTGGGATACAAAATTAGTATATAAAAATCAGTAGCATCCCTATATACTAACAACATCCAAACAAAAAGCCAAATCTAGAACACAATCTCATTCACAATAGCCACAATGAATGGTGCGGGGATAATTGTCTAACCATATGCAGAAAATTCAAACAGGACTCCTTCCTTACACCATATATAACATCAACTCAAGATGAATTAAGGACTTAAATGTAAAACCTAAAACTATAAAAAGGTAGAAGATAACCTAGGAAATACAATTTTGGACATAGAACCTTGCAAATATTTCATGAAGATGTGAAAAGCAATTGCAACAGAAATACAAACTTATAAATGGGATCTAAATAAACGAAAGAGCTTCTGCATAGCAAAAGAAACTATCGACAGAGTAAATAGACAACCTATTAAATTGGAGAAAATATTAGAAAACTATGCACCAGACAAATGTCTAATATACAGAATCTATAACGAACTTAGATTAACAAGCAAAATACGTCCAGGTGCAGTGGCTCATGCTTGTAATCCCAGCACTTTGAGATGCCAAGGTGCAAGGATCCCTTGAGCCCAGGAGTTTGAGACCATTTTGGGGGACATGGTGAAATCTGGTCTGTACAAAAAATATAAAAATTAGCCATGTGTGGTGGCCTGCAGCTGTAGAACAAGCTACTCAGGAGGCTTATGTGGGAGGGTCACCTGAGCCCAGGGAGGTGGAGGCTGCAGTGAGCCAAGATCACAACACCGCACTCCAGTACTCCAGCCTAAGCAGGAAAGTAAAACTCTATATCAAAAAAAAGGCAAAAATCAAACAACCCTATTAAAAGGTGGACAAAGGACATGAACAGAAATGTTTCAAAAAAAGACATACACATGGACAATAAGCATATGATGGAAAGCTCCTCATCACTAATCAATAGAGAAATGCAAATCAAACCCCAAATAAGATTCCATCTTGCACTAGTCAAAAGGGCTATTGTTAAAATGGAAAAGAAAAAATGATCCTATATCTAGAAAACCCCTTCGTCTCAGGCTAAAAACTCCTTAAGCTGATAAGCAAAGTCTCAGGATACAACATCAATGTGCAAACATCACAAGCATTCCTATACACCAACAATAGACAAGCAGAGAGCCAAATCATGAATGAACTCCCATTCACAATTGCTACAAAGAGAATAAAATACTTAGAAATGGAGTGAAAAGGGGAAGTGAAAGGCCTCTTCAAGGAGAACTACAAACCACTGCTCAAGGAAATAAGAGAGGAAACAAACAAATGAAAAAACATTCCATGATCACGGATAGAAAGAATCAATATCTTGAAAATGGCCATACTGCCCAAATTTATAGGTTCAATGCTATTTCCACTAAACTACCATTGACATTCTTCACAGAATTAGAAAAAACAAAACTTTAAAATTCATACGGGACTAAAAAGAGCCTCTATAGCCAAGACAATACTAAGCAAAATGAACAAAGCTGGAGGCATCATGCTACCTGACTCAAGCATACTACAAGGCTACAGTAAACAAAACAGTATGGTACTGGTACAAAAATCAGACACATAGACCAATGGAACAGAATAGAGATCCCAGAAATAAGACCGCACATCTAAAACCATTTGATCTTCAACAAACCTGACAAAAACAAACAATGGGGAAAGATTCCCTATTTAATAAATGGTGCTGGGATAGCTGGCTAGCCATTTGCAGAAAATTGAAACTGGACCCCTTCTTTAAACCTTATTAAAAAACACCTCAAGATGGATTAAAGACTTAAAAGTAAAACCCATAACTATACAAACCCTAGAAGAAATTCTAGGCAATACCATTCAAGACATAGGCACAGGCAAAGATTTCATGGCAAAAACAAAAAAGCAATTGCAACAAAAGCAAAAATTGACAAATGGGATCTATTTAAACTGAAGAGCTTCTGCACAGCAAAATAAACTATCATCAGAGTGAACAGACAATCTACAGAATGGGAGAAAATGTTTGCAATCTACCCATCTAACAAAGGTCTAATATCCAGAATCCACAAGAAACGTAAACAAATTTACAAGAGAAAAAAAAGCGACCAATTAAAATTGGGCAAAGGGCATGAACAGAACCTTCTCAAAAGAAGACATATATGCAGCCAACAAACATATGAAAAAAAGCTCAACATCACTGATCATTAGAGAAATGCAAATCAGAACCACAATGAGATACTATCTCCTGCCAGTAAGAGCGACGATTATTAAAAAGTCAAGAAACAACAGATGCTGGCAAGGCTGCATTTTTCTATGTTTTATTTTACCTCTGGCTGAGATATCTATTTTTTAACCGATAAATAAAAATTATATATATTTATGGTAAATATGATGATTTCTTAAAGATGAATTTTCGGGTTTGGTTCTGGGTTATCTGGAAATTTTTCTCTAATCAAAGACATTACAGACTCTCTTTCAAGTGGTAAACAGGGCACTCTGTCCATGGCATGATGTGTCAATAGAGACATGCAAAATTTGACCATTGGATACTTCTAATCAAATACTTATAAAGGCAAGGTTCTGGGTTACCATGTATTTGATAGCTTAGGACATTTTTGCCAAACTAATGGGTATAATGATATTGACAGGCTACTCCTAACTACACTGGAGAAAGTAGGACAAGAAAAAAGAAGTTTCATTAAATTTATTTTCCAATTACAGTATGTATGGGGAGATAGATATACATGCTTATGAATATTATATAGTGACTGATGTAGATAAAGTCTTATATACTTATAGATCTACATTTACTTATTTATTGAGTCATGATTTAAGGTACATCTCTCACTGGAGATCATAACCAAAAAGTTTGAAGGTCATTATTATAATGGGTTGAAAATAAATAAATCAAGTTAAGGCTACTTTACATTATTTTGGACTGCGTGTGTGTGAAGGGTGTGACAAGCTAAAGAACATTTGAGACCTGGAGTTTTCTGACTCCCTCCCTTCTATGTCAAGAATACTGAGCTGAGACTTTATTTCAGGTTAATTTTGAAAAATAATAGCACTGTGTACAACATATCTAACACAGAATAAGTGCTTGTAATGGTAGCAGCCCAAAGGATAAATAGTAAAGTATATTTCAATTATTTTTGCCTTATTTATCCATAGAGTCTCCTGTAGTATCACTTGCCTGATTTAATGATCCAAAATAAAATCCGCTTATTAATCAAGTACATTAAAAATGAATCACTAGTTTGTTATATATATGAAGTCCATTGGCATAATTCAGGGAAATATTAGTCTATGACTCTTTGTGTTTGACAAATAGATATGGTATCTGTGTTGAAAAAATATACCTTATATTATGAATATATAATATTTACAGTTCCTTTAGGCAGAAACATTTGTTCCTCGAGTGTAATGGCTTTCAAACTGTTCTTTAAAAAGGCTTAGGGGGTCCCAAGAGTTACTTGGTGCTTGAGATGGCGTGGGGGAGAGAACAAATACACACACACACACACTTATTTCACTCAGAAAAGCTTTACTTACAAATATTTCATACTGGGCTCATATCATATGTTGTTCAAATAAAGAACTCTTTCTGGTGTTTTCTAAGACACTAGTCATAACCAGGGTTGTTTAGCACTGAAAACAGAAATGCACGTTTTTCAAGAAAATATTGAAGTGTGCACTTAATAGTAATTTTCCTGTTACTTCATAAAATTTCTCTTTCAAGATGACCTTAAAAGACATATAGTAGAAATACCACTGGATTGAGTAAGAAGCACCAGAATTATTCTTCCTTTGCATGTTACAAGTTTTGAGTCCTGGGGTATCATTTGATTTTTCTGTATTTCAGTTTCCTTGTTGGTAAAATGAGGTTGTCTAGACTAGATTGAAGTAGCAAATAGGTTTTAACTCCTGTGCCAGATCTAATGATTGGTAGCATCTTCCTAAAGTAATGTGTTCAGAAGAATTCTGAGACTCCATAGGAAAGATCACTATAATCATTTAAACAGTATCTGGCACGGACAAGGGAATAAGTGTGGAAGCTTTTATGTAAGGCATTTTATATCCCTGGGCCAAATGATCTCTTAAATTCCTTTCCAATTCTAAACAATGTAACACGCTTTAAATATAAAAAGCAAGGAACACATCAAATAAATGTAAAGCACATTAATAAATGACAAAGAACATTCACTACTATAAGAATAGCACCAAGCCTTTCATGAGGAATCCTCCTCCATGTCCCAAACACCTTTCACTAGGCCCCTCCTCCCAACACTGCCACACTGGGGACCAAATTTCAACGTGTTCTGGTGGGACCAAACCAATCATCCAAATGCTATCCAAACCAAAGCATTCTTCCCCTCCCCCTCAACTCATGTTCTTCTCACATACGTCATTTCATCTCAGTAGTCTCAAAAGTCTTAACTTGTTCCAGCATTAACTCTAAAGTCCAAAATCCAGTCTCATTCAAGACTCAGGCAAGTTCCTTCCAGCTATGAGCCTATAAAATAAAAAGCAATTTATTCACTTCCAAGATATAATGGTGGGACAGACATTTGGTAGACTTTCCCATTCCAAAAGGGAGAAATGAAGAAAATGATAAGGCCAAAAGAAAAATGATAAGCCCCATGTAAATCTGAAACCCAGCAGGGCAGACATGCAGAATTAAATCCTTTTTTTTTCTTTTTTTGAGACAGAGTCTTGCTCTGTCACCCAGACTGGAGTGCAGTGACACGATCATGGCTCACTGCAGCCTCAATCTCCTGGACCATACTGACCCTCCTACCTCAGCATCTTAAGTAGCTAGGATCACAGGTGTGTGCCACCATGTCCAGGTTAATTTGTTTTACTTTTCACAGACACAGGGTCTCCCTATGTTGCCCAGGAAGGTCTTCAACTCCTGGGCTCACATGACCCTATTGCCTTGGCCTTTCTAACTGCTGGGATTACATTACATCTTAAAGCTCCAGAACAATCTCCTTTGACATGGATGTCCTACATCTTGGGCACAATGGTGTGAGGGGTGGGCTCCCAAGACCCTAGGAAGACCTGCTCACATAGGTTTCCAGGATGTAGCCCACGTGGCTGCTCTCACAAGTTGGAGTTGAATGCCTGTGACTTTTCCTAGCTGGTATTGCACATTGCCTGTGGCTCTACCATTCTGGGGGCCCAGTAGTGGCTCTGCCCCTATGGCTCCACTAGGAGTGCCCTAGTAGTGATTTCCTGCGGTAGCTCCACCCTGTAGCATGTTTCTGGATGGGCTCCCAGGCTTTCAGATACATCCTCTGAAATCTAGGTGGAAGCCACCTAGCCTCCATGACTCTTGCATTCTAGGCACTTGTAGACTTAGTACCATATGGAAACCATCAAGACTTACTACCTTGGCCCTCTGGAGCAGTGGCCTGAGCCATACCTGAGGCTGTTAAAGTGATGGCTGCTCTACCCAGAGGGGTTGAGATTTGGGGAGCAGCATCCTGAGTTGATGTAAGGCAGTGGTGCCCCAGGTTCATCCTAGAAAACCATTCTGCCCTCCCAGGCCCCTGGGCTTGTGTTGGAAGGGACAGCCATGAAGATCTTCAAATGCCAGTGTAGCCTTCTTCTAATTGTTTTGACTATTTGCACCTGTCTCCCTTTTAGCCATGCTAACTTCTTTAGCAACAGATTGCTCAGCCAGTCTTGATTCCATTCCTTTCCTTAAAATTCCCTTTTATTCTTTACCACAAGGCCAGGCTATGAAATTTCCAAATTTTTATGATCTGCTTTGTTTTTAATTATAAATTCTGGCTCTTAGGTCATTCCTTTGCTGCCTTAACTAATCATAAGCTATTAAAAGTAACCACACTAATTCTTGAGCACTTTGCTGCTTAGAAATTTCTTCCATCAGACATGCTAGGTCATTATTCTTAGGTTTGGCCTTCCACAAAGCTGTAGAGCATAGATATAATGCAGCCAAATTCTTTGCAACTTTATAACAAGAGTGACCTTTGTTCTACTTTTCAAATAAATACTCATTTTCATCTGAAATCTCATCAGAATGTCCTTTACTGTCTAATTTTAGTCACTACCACTTACCCAATCTCTAAAAAGTTACAAACTTTCCCTCATTTTTTTTAGTCTTCTTTTGAGTACTTACCAAAAGCACCCTAATGCTCACATTGCTGCAATACCATCTCCTTCTAGCCTGCTCTTTCAAACTCCTCCAACTTCTGCCCTTTACCCAGTTCAAAGCCACTTCCCCATTTTCAGGTATCTTTATAGTAACAATCCACTCCTTGGTATCAATTTTATGCCTTAGTCAATTTAGTGTTACTGTAACAGAATATCTGAGGCTGAGTAATATATAATGAAAAGAGGTTTATTTACTTCACAGTTCTGCATGATGGGAAGTTCAAGGGCATGGCTCTGGCTTCTGATGAGGGATTTCATACTACGTGGTCATAACGTGGCAGAGAAGGTCAAAGGGGAAATAGACACGTACAAAGAGGCAAAACCCAAAGGGCATTATGGCTTTATTAACAGCCCACTTTTGAGGTAATGAACCCATTTCCATGAGAACTAAACTAATCCATTCCCATAAGAAATAATTCAGTCTCACCAGAGAGAGAACTCATTGACTACTGTCAGAATGGCACTAAGCCATTCATGATGGGTCATCCCTCATGATACAAACACCTCTCACTAGTCACCACTTCTCAACACTGCCACATTGGAGGCCAAATTTCAAGATCAGTTTTGGTAGGAACAAACAAACCATATCCAAACCACAGCAATCAGTTTCTAAAAGTAGGCATAATGTGTTGTTCATAATAGTATTCTCATTCTCTAATGAAGTGCCTGCTACATAGTATAAAATTAAAAATATGGGTCAAATCAGTGAATAATTATAATTACTATTGACAGTAGCACTTTACAACTTAAACATTACAAAATGTAGAGAATTTGATTTCAAGACTGAGTTTTTTGATGACCCAAAATGTCTTATTCCTTAATTATATATTCCCCAAGCATAGCATGGTGGGAGATACATTGTAGGAAACAACAAAAAAAAGTAGAATTGAGTTGAAATGTCCATTGGCCATTAACCATGTAGACTGTTGTCCCATTTGCTGAGGAGTCAGTCATTAAACCAGATGTTAATTTGTGTTTTTCCCACCTCCACTCCAAGCTAGTTATTATAAATTTAATAAACACATGCTTCCCCAAATCTTCCACTTAACACTTTACTAAGTTAGAAATAGAGAGATGTGAAATAGAGAAATGTGATCTGTACATATATCCAATATAAATAGTAAAAAAACTGAAAGGAAATAAAACTATCCACTATTTCGTTCAAGTATCATCAACATAAACAAACCTGTTTGATTATTTTAACTGACTTCACCTCTTCAAGCCAGTCCAGAAACTGTCAGTCCAGTTCTTCATTTGATTTATTTTTATTGATGGAGCTGATAAAACCAATATAAGTATCAAAATGCTTTGTGAATAAAGAGCTAAATTAAAATTATACAAGATAAATAGTTGAGGTAAAATCTGTACCTTCTCTGATTTGTTTATCTAAGTTACTTGCTTGTAGTATTTGCCTTAAAATTCTATTTCAAAGTTTAGACTTTCTGCTGCCACAGAAACTGCAGCATTCAGTAAGACCAGGATGTAATTTTTAAATTTAAGTAAATAAAAAAAAGTGTTTGTGCCCAAGAATTTGACTTTATAGTCAGTGTTCAGGAATGTATTTATTTTATATATGGTCATCTAAAGAGAATTTAGGGGTAGAGAGAGGCAGGAAAAACAGCTCCTTTCAGCCTCACTTTAAGAGGAATGGCAGTGAGTGGCAAAAACACAGATTTTAGAGTTATGAATATTTAGAGAACTGCTATTTCCCAGCTGTGTAACCCTGGGAAGGTTACATAATTTCAGTTTCTCCATCAAAAATGTAGAGATAATAATATCTACAGTATTAGCCAATGTTCTCCAGATCAACAGATAGATATGTAAATGACTACATATATATAAATCTCTCTCTATATATATATAAATATTGATATCTATATATCTATGGCTATAGATATATAGGAATAGATAGCTGTATTTCTGTTCGTATATGTCCTATATGCATATCTATGTTCATATAGATATCTATACCTCTATAAAGACATGTATCTATGTATCTATGTATATTGATCAATGTCTACATATCAAAAAAGATACATAT
Source organism: Nomascus leucogenys (assembly GCF_006542625.1). Taxonomy (NCBI): domain Eukaryota; kingdom Metazoa; phylum Chordata; class Mammalia; order Primates; family Hylobatidae; genus Nomascus; species Nomascus leucogenys. The sequence continues at coordinate 71,023,120 of NC_044406.1, read as the reverse complement.
TTATGTAGATATACATAGATATGTATATATTTCTATCTGTATTATATATATATGTCTATATATACATATATAGCAAGAGAGAAAGAAAAGAGAGATTCATATAAGAAAATTTAAAAGATACATTTTAAGGAACTGGCTTACACAATTGTGGAGGCTGGCAAGTTTGAAATCTGCAGAGCAAGCTGGCCGGCTGAAAATTCCAGAGTTTATGTTGTAGTCTTGAGTCTGCAAGCAGTCTGGAAGCAGAGTTGCTGCTTCCGCAGTGGGCCTCAACCTTTTTCTCTTAAGGCTTTCACATGATTGAATGGGGTCTGCTCACCTTTATGAAGGGTAATCTGTTTTACAAAGTCTATTGATTTAAATGTTAATCATATCTAAAGAACACCTTTACAGGAACATCTGGACTGGTGTTTGACCAAACTACTAGGCATCATAGTCTAGCTGGCACATAAAATTAACCCTCGTACCTACTTTTCAGAGCTATTGTGAAGATTAAGTGAAATTATATATGCAGAGTACCTAGCAGAGTGCCCAGAGTAGGTGCACAACTTTCATGATGCCCAGTCACAATAACACAATTGGGACTTGGATAAAAAAAGGGAGAAGAGAAAGGTGTTCTATACAAGTTCTATAGCCATTGTACTTTCTCAAAAGTAGGAGAAGGAAAATGAAAGTGGTAAAAACATGTGCCCATTACTGTTTCTCTGCCCCTTCCAATACATTACTCGAGTAGTAACACAAATTAAAAGCTCAAAGATTTTTAAAATCTCAGTCAGTTAAATGATTTTGTATGTCAAAACTTTTAAATTTGTACAGAAAATAAGATTTGCTTTATTGTAAAAGGCAACCATGCTGAGCTTTTGCAATGGAAGAGTGAGGAACATGGCAGTCTTTGATACAACAAAACAATTCAACAAAGAAAATTATTTAAAATGCAAGTTAAATTTCTGGAAGTTTTCCCTAAGGGCATAGAGCAGTACTGTCATAAGGAAATGACAGAAGGTGGTAACTCAGTTCCACAGAAATAAATGAAGAGAGCCAAAAGGGTAAATAAGAATATACATATTATAAAAACTCTATATTTGTGTTCTGCTCTATTCTCATAGTCTCTTTAAAAGACATACTATATAATGTTATAATTAAAACAATGTACTTATGGATTTGTAATATATATAGATGCCATATGTATAATTATAATGGCATGAAAATGGTAAAAGGGGATAGAGTTTATAGGAGTAAACATTCTATACTTCACTGAAATTAAGTTAATATGAATCTGAAGGAAATTTTGATAAATTAAAATGCGTATTGTAAGCCCTAGACAGAAACTCTTAGAAAATAACTAAAAATGAAATTTTAACATAATCAACAGAATTAAAAGGTTACACTAAAAATATATCCAATTAACTTAAAAGAAGACAGTAAAGAAGGAACAAAAATGACATCAGTCAGAAAATGAAAAGCAAAATCACAGATGTCAATCCAACTATATCAATAATAACATTAATGTCACCAGATTGAACAATCCAATCTAAAAGCAGATAACATCACAAAAAAAACAACATCCAATTTTATATTTTCTATGACACACACACTAAATTCAAAGATGACTGGTTGAAAGTGAAAGGATGAAAAACAACAATAAGATGAGTGACTATACTTATATCACAGAAGATAGATTTTAAACTAACAATAAAAGTTATTTGGAGAGAAAGAGGGACATTTTATAATGAGGAAAGAGTCAATTCATGAAGAAGATACAACAATTATAAAAACTATATCATTGAAAGCATTTCCTCTAAGATCGGGAGTAAGACAAGGATGCCCACTTTCACAATTGTTATTCAACACAGTACTGGCAGTCCTAGCTTGAGAAATCAGACAAGATAAACAAATAAAAGGCATTTAAATTGGAAAGAAAGAAGTCATATTATCCTTGTTTGCAGATAATATGATCTTAAATTTGGAAAAACCTAAAGATTCCACCAAAAAAAACTATTAGAACTGATGAACAAATTCAGTAATGTGGCAGAATACAAAATCAACATGCAAAAATCAGTATCATTTCTATATGCCAACAGCAAACAATCTGAAAAAAAGAAATTTAAAGTTATCTCATTTACAATAGCTACAAATAAAATAAAGTACATAGTAATAAAATTAACCAAAGTGAGAGATCTCTGTGATGAAAACTATGAAACATTGATGCAAGACATTGAAGAGGACACACACAAAAAATGGAAAGATATTCCATGTCATAGATTGGAAGAATCAACATTGTTAAAATGCCCATACTACCCAAAGCAATCTACAGATTCAATACCAACCCTATCAAAATACCAATGACATCCTTCACAGAAGTAGAAAAAAAACCCTAAAATTTATATGGAAGCATAAAAGACTCAGAATTCCCAAAGCTATCCTGAGCAAAAAGAGGAAAACTGGAGGAATCTCATTACCTAACTTCAAATTACAAAGCTATAGTAACCAAAACAGTGTGGTACTGGCATAAAAACAGACACATAAAACAAAGAAGCAGAATAGACAACCCAGAAATGAATCCATACAACTAAAGTGAACTCATTTTTTTCATTATTTAGATCATATTAGTTCGTATAATGAAACCCATGTAGATCAGACCTCACATACTTAATACAGTGAATTACCCCCATACAAATGGAAAACATTAAATTTAACATTTCTAGATCAATATGACTGTTAATTTCTGCACAATGCCAACTCAACACGATAAAACGTAACACATTTTTCAAAGTTGAGAGCACAGCTAAACTTTCAAAAAATACAAATATATATATATAATATACAAATATAGACAGATAGATCAATAATAACTGTTATGCATCAGTAGCAGCAACAGCTTTTCCAGGTTCTGTAGTCATCTGAACACAATTATAGAGATATCTAGCAAACCCCATTAAAAAAGGGAGAAAAGGTAAAAAACAAAACCCCAGCAAATAGCAGTGTTCTGTTTTTCTTGTGCTATTTGGCACTATTTTTAAAATTAGCTTCTGAATCATCATCTGGAAAAAAAATTCTGGAATAATATCACTAAACACAGCTCTGATGAAGCACTGTCACTACGATATATCGTAAAGCAGGAACAAGATATTTCACATTCACAGAGGTATCATACAGTACTCCCCTACATCTATAATACTACAGGATACAATTAAAAAGGCGTTATTTGAGGCTTGACTCTACTTTTCCAGCAGAGAACCCAAAGGTGGTATGACAGCTCTGTAAAGAAAGAGGAAGTCAAATTGTCCCTGTTTGCAGATGACATGATTGTATATCTAGAAAACCCCATTGTCTCAGCCCAAAATCTCCTTAAGCTGATAAGCAACTTCAGGAAAGTCTCAGGATACAAAATCAATGTGTAAAAATCACAAGCATTCTTATACACCAACAACAGACAAACAGAGAGCCAAATCACGAGTGAACTTCCATTCACAATTGCTTCAAAGAGAATAAAATACCTAGGAATCCAACTTACAAGGGATGTGAAGGACCTCTTCAAGGAGAACTACAAACCACTGCTCAACGAAATAAAAGAAGACACAAACAAATGGAAAAACATTCCATGCTCATGGATAGGAAGAATCAATGTCGTGAAAATGGCCATACTGCCCAAGGTAATTTATAGATTCAGTGCCATCCCCATCAAGCTACCAATGACTTTCTTCACAGAATTGGAAAAAACTACTTGAAAGTTCATATGGAACCAAAAAAGAGCCCACATTGCCAAGTCAACCTTAAGCCAAAAGAACAAAGCTGGAGGCATCACGCTACCTGACTTCAAACTATACTACAAGCCTACAGTAACCAAAACAGCATGGTACTGGTACCAAAACAGAGATATAGACCAATGGAACAGAACAGAGTCCTCAGAAATAATAACACACATCTACAACCATCTGATCTTTGACAAACCTGACAAAAACAAGCAATGGGGAAAGGATTCCCTATTTAATAAATGGTGCTGGGAAAACTGGCTAGCCATATGTAGAAAGCGGAAACTGGATCACTTTCTTACACCTTATACAAAAATTAATTCAAGATGGACTAAAGACTTAAATGTTAGACCTAAAACCATAAAATCCCTAGAAGAAAACCTAGGCAATACCATTCAGGACATAGGCATGGGCAAGGACTTCATGTCTAAAACACCAAAAGCAATGGCAACAAAAGCCAAAATTGACAAATGGGATCTAATTAAACTAAAGAGCTTCTGCACAGCAAAAGAAACCACCATCAGAGTGAACAGGCAACCTACAGAATGGGAGAAAATTTTTGCAATCTACTCATCTGACAAAGGGCTAATATCCAGAATCTACAAAGAACTCAAACAAATTTACAAGAAAAAACAAACAAGCCCATCAAAAAGTGGGCAAAGGATATGAACAGATACTTCTCAAAGGAAGACATTTATGCAGCCAACAGACACATGAAAAAATGCTCATCATCACTGGCCATCAGAGAAATGCAAATCAAAACCACAATGAGATACCATCTCACACCAGTTAGAATGGTGATTATTAAAAAGTCAGGAAACAACAGGTTCTGGAGAGGATGTGGAGAAATAGGCACACTTTTACACTGTTGGTGGGACTGCAAACTAGTTCAACCATTGTGGAAGACAGTGTGGTGATTCCTCAAGGATCTAGAACTAGAAATACCATTTGACCCAGCCATCCCATTACTAGGTATGTACCCAAAGGATTATAAATCATGCTGCTATAAAGACACATGCACACGTATGTTTATTGCGGCACTATTCACAATAGCAAAGACTTGGAACCAACCCAAACATCCATCAATGATAGACTGGATTAAGAAAATGTGGCACATATACACCATGGAATGCTATGCAGCTATAAAAAAGGATGAGTTCATGTCCTTTGCAGGGACATGGATGAAGCTGGAAACCATCATTCTGAGCAAACTATTGCAAGGACAGAAAACCAAACACCGCATGTTCTCACTCATAGGTGGGAATTGAACAGTGAGAACACTTGGACACAGGAAGGGGAACATCACACACCGGGGCCTGTCGTGGGGTAGGGGGAGGGGGGAGGGATAACATTGGGAGATACACCTAATGTAAATGACGAGTTAACGGGTGCAGCACACCAACATGGTACATGTATACATATGTAACAAACCTGCACATTGTGCACATGTACCCTAGAACTTAAAGTATAATAAAAAAAAGAAATGTACCTTCTTAGACAGCATTTCCTTTCATTAGCTGCACAGTTCTAGTTACTATTCTTCATAAACATCAGCTAAAAACTGTTTAAAAAAAAAAAGAAACAGAGAAAAACAAAACCATTGGATTCATACAAAGATCATAGAATGGAGACAAGCAAGACACAATCTAAATAGTATTTTATCCAGTCTGTTGTGTTTAACTGGTCAGAGCTCCATGGAAGAAAGGAGATTTCAAGTAGCACCTCAAAGCTTTGAAACACAACCAAAACAGAGCATCATTTCAGACCAAAGCAGAAACCAAACATTCCTACTTTGATACGGTTCAAGGATGCTATCATCAATATTGAATCATCTGCTCACTCATCCAGGAAGAAGGGGAGGTTATTTACTACTGTACTATGATTGTGCTCAATCAACACATTACGAAAATCAGGCTGCCATAATAATAATAATAAAAAAGGCTCCCATATACAGGACCAATTATCTTCAGTTCTTCACCACCAAGCATCCAGTGTTTACTTCCACGTATGCTCAATGTTTAGCTAAGACATATAAGTGAAATATGTGGTATTTGGTTTTCTGTTCCTCCATTAGTTCACTTAGGATTGTGGCCTTCAGCTCCATCCATGTTGCCACAAGGGAAGTGATTTCATTCTATTTTATGGCTGCGTAGTATTTTATGGTGTATACGTACCACATTTTCTTTATCCAGTCCAAAATTGATAGGCTTCTAAGTTGATTCCATGTCTTTGCCTTTGTAAATGGTATGGCAATGAACATAGAAGTAAATGCATCTTTTTAGTATAATGACCTATTTTCCTTTGGGTTTATATCCAATAATGGGATTGCTGGGTTACATGGTAGATATGTTTTAAGTTCTGTGAGAACTCTCCAAACTGCCTTCCACAGTGGATGAATTAATTTACATTCCTACAACCAACAGTGTCTAAGCGGTGAACTCATTTTTGAGAAAGGTGCCAAAAATGCACAGTCTTTTCAATAAACAGTGCTGGGAAAACTGAATTTCCATATACAGAAGGGTGAAACTAGACCCCTACTTCTCACTATATACAAAAATCAAATTAAAATGTATTAAAGAATTAAATAAATCTAAAACCTCAACTTATGAAACCACTAAAAGTAAACGTTGGGGGAACTCTCCAGGACATTCTGGAGTGGGGAAAGATTTCTTGAGTAATACCGCCACAAGCACAGGCAATGTAAGAAAAAATTGACAAATTGGATCACATTGAGTTAAAAACTTTCTGCACAGCAAAGGAAGCAATCATCAAAATTACGAGACAAACCACAGAATGGGAAGAAAAACCCTGCAAACTCTCCATCTCAGAAGGAATCAACAATCAAAATACATAAGAAACTCAAACAACAATATAGGAAAAAATCTCATAATCCAATTAAAAATTGGGCAAAATATTTGCATAGACATTTCTCAAAAGAAGACATACAAATGGCAAACAGGCATATGAAGAGATGCTCAACATCACTGATCAACCAAGAAATGCAAATCGAAACTAACTACAATGAGATATCACCTAACCCCAGTTAAAATGACTTTTATCCAAATGTCAGGCAATAACAAATTTTGGCAAGATCGTGGAGAAAAGGGAATCCTTGCACACTGTTGGTGGGAACGTAAATTAGTACTAGCACTATGGAGAACAGTTTGCAGCTTCCTCAAAAAACTAAAAATAGAACTGGCACATGACCCAATAGTCCCACTGTTAGGTATATACCCAAAAGAGAGCAAATCAGTATATCGAAGAGATAACTGCACGCCCATGTTTATTACAGCGCTATTCACATAGACAAGATTTGCAAGCAACCCAAGTGTCCATCAACAACGAAAGGATAAAGTAAATGTGACACAAATACACGATGGAGTACTTACTATTCAGCCATAAAAGAATGAGATCCTGTTATTTGCAGCAACATGGATGGAAATGGAAGACATTACATGAAATAAGCCAGACACAGAAAGATAAACTTCACTTGTTCTCACTTATTTGTGGGAGTTAAACTTTAGAACAACTGAACTCATGGAGATAGAGAGTAGAATGATGGTTACAAGAGGTTGGAAATAGTAGTGGAGGGGGGACTTAGGGATGGTTAATGGGTACAAAAATATAATTAGATAGAATGAATAAGATGTAGTATGTGATAGTACAAGAGGGTGACTACAGTCAACAATAATTTAGTGCACATTTAAAAATAAAAGAGTATAACTGGATTGTCTGTAACACAAAGAAATAAAAACTTGAGGTGATTGATACCCTATTTACTGATGTGATTATTACACATTGTATGTCTGTACCAAAGTCTCATGTATCCCATAAATATATACACCGACTATATACCCGAAAAAATAAAAATTAAAAAAATACACCTAATAAAAGAGCCCTATAGTAAATGAAGAAAACAGACTGAATTAAAGTGACAAGTGGCCAACTGAACAATAATAGTTGATGGCTTCAATACCCCATTTTCAATTAGTCATCTTTAGAATGCTCCAGCCACTATCAGAGTACTCATTCTTCTCAAGTGTACACAAAATATTCTGCATGGTAGATCACATATTAGGCAATAAAACAAGAATCAATAAATTTAAACAGACTGGATTCATATGAAATAGGCTATCCAACCACAGTGAAAAGAAATTAGAAAACAAGAACAGAACAAAATTTAGGAAATTCACAAGAAGTAGAAATTTAAAAACACATTCCTGGAGACTCACGGCAGATGGGAGGCAGGACTAGATTGCAGCTCCCACTCAGACAGACAGAGCAGTGTGTGGAGGCTTACATCGTAAACTTTTGCTCCATAACAACTGCAGAAATACATTAGGAAAGGCAAGAGAAACCACAGGCCCTCTGAAGAAAGCAGATTGTTCCTGCAGGAGTAGGGAGACACCCCAAATACTGGGAAACCTGAAGGTCTATGTTACAGAGATTCTGACCTTACTTGGAGCTGCGTCCATTTAGAGTTCCGAGAGAAACACAGGGTAGAGAAAGCAGTGGGAAAATGCCTGTGGGCTCACTGGGTCCCCTAGCAAGCCATTTCTGCCCTGCCTCACAGGGGTCCTTAGGGAGGGCAGTCAGAGGCACTGGGAAAAGGGCACAGGGAGAAGGAAACCTCCAGCTCAACACTGTTAACAATTTGAACTGATTGAGAAGTCTCCTGGCCAGAAATCAGGGGAGGGCGTGAATCTGGTGTGCAGACTCCACAGGCAGGAGAAGATTGAAAGCCTTAATTGCTTTTGCAACTGGAAGGTGAGTAGCCTGAGGCAAGTTCTCAGCCCCGACGGCTCAGTGCCTGGAAACAGACTCAGTGTTGTTGGGGAGTGCATGGTGAGAGTGAGACTGGCCCTTTGGGTTGAGTGGGAGCTGGGTGAGGCCTGAGACTGACAGCTTTCCCCCACTTCCCTGACAACATGCATGACAAAGTAAAGGCAGCCGTAATCCTCCTAGGAACATAACTCCATTGACCTGGGAACTTCACCCCCATCACCCACAGCAGCCATAAGACCTGCCCAAGGAGCGTCTCAGCTCGAACATGCCTAGCCCTGTCCCCACTTTATGGTACTTTCTTACCCACCTTGGTAAATGAAGACAAAAGGCATATAGGAGTTGTAGGGCCCCACCCACCACATGTTCCTCCCCATACTACTACAGCTGATGCTCTCTTGAAAGTGCCACCTTCCAACAAGAGACCAACCAGCACAAAAATAGTGCAGTAAGCAGCCAAAGCCAAGGACTCTCACAGAGTCCATCTTACCCCCCTGCCACCTCCACCGGAGCAGGTGCTGGTATCCAGGGCTGAGAGACCCACAGAGAGTTCACATCACAGGACTCTGTGCAGACAAGCCCTAGTACTAGCCCAGAGCCTGGTAGACTTGCTGGGTGGCTAGATCCAGAAGAGAGATAACAATCACTACAGCTCGGCTCCCAGAAAGCCACATCCCTTAGAAAATGGGGAGAATACTACATTAAGGGAACACCCTATAGGACAAAAGAATCTGAACAGCCTTCAGGCCTAGACTCTCCCTCAGACAGAGTCTACCCAAATGAGAAGGAACCAAAACACCAACTCTGGTTATATGACTAAACAAGGTTCTTTAACACTACCAAAAAAAATTACACTAGCTCACCAGCAATTGGATCCAAACCACAAAGAAATCCCTGATTTCCCTGAAAAAGAATTTAGAAAGTTAGTTATTAAGCTAATCAGGGAGGCATCAGAAAAAGGTGAAACCCAATAAAAGGAAATTAAAAACAAACAATAAGTGAAGGGAGAAATATTCAATGAGACAGCATAAATAAAAAAATCAAAATGTCAGGAAACAATGCGTACACTTATTGAAATGCAAAATGCTCTGGAAAGTCTCAGCAATAGAATTGAACAAGCAGAAGAACTTCAGAGGTCGAAGACAAGGTCTTTGAATTAACCAAATCCAACAAAGACAAAAAAAAAAGAAAATATGAACAAAGCCTCCAAGAAGTCTGAGATTATGTTAAATGACCAAACTTAAGAAAAAATTGCCATTCCTGAGAAAGAAGAGAAATCTAAAAGTTTGGAAAACATATTTGGGGGAATAATAGAGGAAAACTTCCCCAGCCTTGCTAGAAACCTAGACATATAAATACAAGAAGCGCAAAGAATACCTGCGAAATTTATCGCAAAAAGATCATCACCTAGGCACATGGTCATCAGGATATCTAAAGATAAGATTAAAGAAAGAATATTAAGAGCTATCAGGCAAAAGCACCAGGTAACCTATAAAATCTATCAGATTAACAGCAGATTTCTCAGCAGAAACCCTACAAGCTAGAAGGAATTGGGGCCTTATCTTCAGCCTCCTTAAGCAAAACAATTATCAGCCAAGCATTCTGTATCCAGCAAAACTAAGATTCATAAATGAAAGAAAGAAAAAGTCTTTTTCAGACAAACAAATGCTGAGAAAATCTGCCATTAACAAGCAGGTACTACAAGAATTGCTTTAAAAGGAGCTCTAAATCTTGAAACAAATCCTGGAAACACATCAAAAAAGGACATTTTAAAAGCATAAATCTCACAGAACCTATAAACAAAAACACAACTTAAAACAAAAAATAAACAACCAAGGTATACAGGCTACAAATAGCACAATGAATGTAATGGTACCTCACATCTCAATACTAATATTGAATGTAAATGGCCTAAATGCTCCACTTAAAATGTACAGGATTGCAGAATGGATAAGAACTCACCAACCATCTGCTGCCTTCACGAGACTCACCTAACATATAAGGTATCATATACATTTAAGGTAAAAAGGTAGAAACTGACATTCCATGTAAACGGAAACAAAGTGAGCAGAAGTAGCTATTCTTATATCAGACAAAACAAAATTTAAAGCAACAGCAGTTAAAAAAGAAAAAGTCAGACATAACGTAATGATAAAAGGCCTTGCCCAACAGGAAGCTATCACAATCCTACACACATATGCACCTAACACTGGAGCTCCCAAATTTATAAAACAATTACTAATAGACCTAAGAAATGAGATAGATGGTAACACAATAATAATAGTGGGGGACTTCAATACTCCACTGACAGCTATAGACAAGTCATCAAGACAGAAAGTCAACAAAAACAAAAAAAAATGGATTTAAACTATACCCTGAAACAAATAGACTTAACAAATATATACACTACATTCTACCTAAAAACTGGACAATATACATTCTGTTCAATAGTGCATGGAAACTTCTCCAAGATAGACCATATGATAGGCCACAAAATGAGCCTCAGTAGATATAAGAAAATTGAAATTATATCAAGCACTCTCTCAAACCACAGTGAAATAAAACTGGGAATCAACTCAAAAAGGAACCTTCAAAAACACGAAAATACACAGAAATTAAATAACCTGCTCCTGAATAATTATTGGGTCAAAAATGAAATCATGATGGAGATTACAAAATTCTTTGAACTGAATGACAATAGTGAAATAACCTATCAAAATCTCTGTGATACAGCAAAGGTGGTGCTAAAAGGTAAGTTCATAGCCCTAAATGCCTATATCAAAAAGTCTAAAACAGCATAAACAGAAACCCAAGGAATTTAGATTCTCAAGGAATCTAGAGGACACCCCAAGGAACTGGAGAAACAAGAACAAACCAAATTCAAATCCAGCAGAAGAAAAGAAATAACAAAGATCACAGCAGAACTAAATGAAACTGAAAAAAAAAAAGCAAAAGATAAATGAAACAAAAAGCTGGTTCTCGGAAAAGATAAATAAAATTTATAGACCATTAGCAAGATTAACCAAGAAAAGAAGAGAGAAAATCCAAATAAGCTCAATTAGAAATGAAACAGGAGATATTACAAATGACACCACAGAAATACAAAAGTCCATTCAAGGCTACTATGAACACCTTTATGCACATGAACTAGAAAACCTAGAGGAGATGGAAAAATTGCTGGAAAGACACAACCTTCCTAGCTTAAAGCAGGAAGAAATAGACACTCTGAAAATACCAATAACAAGCAGCAAGATTGAAATGGTAATTACAGAATTACCAAAAAAAAAAAAAGGCCAGGACCAGAAAGATTCACAGCAGAATTCTACCAGACATTTGAAGAAGAACTGGTACCAATCGCATTGACACTATTCCACAGGATAGAGAGAAAACCCTCCCTAAATCATTCTATGAAGTCAGTATCACCCTAATACAAAAATCAGGGGGGAGGGATAGCATTAGGAGATATACTTAATGCTAAATGACGAGTTAATGGGTGCAGCACACCAACATGGCACATGTATGCATACGTAACAAACCTGCACATTGTGCACATGTACCCTAAAACTTAAAGTATAATAATAATAATAATAATAAATCAGGAAAAGACATAACCAAAAACAAACAAACAAACAAAACAAAACAAAATAAAAACAACTGCAGACCAATATCCCTGATGAATGTAGATGGTAAAATCCTAAAGGAAAAAAACTAGGTAACCAAATCCAATAACATATCAAAAAGTTAATACATCATGATCAAGTGGATGTCATACCAGGGATGCAGGGACAGTTTAACATACACAAGTCAATAAATGTGATACCCCACATAAACAGAATTAAAAACAAAAATCACATGATCATCTCAACAGATGCAAAAAAAGCATTCAACAAAATCCAGCGTCCTTTATGATTAAAACTCTCAGCAAAATCAGCATATAAGGTACATCAGTGTAATAAAAGCCATCTAGGACAAACCCACAGCCAACATAATACTGAATGGGGAAAAGTTGAAAGCATTCCCTCTAAAAACTGGAACAAGACAAGGATGCTCACTCTCACCACTCCTCTTCAACATAGTGCTGGAAGTCCTAGCCAGAGCAATCAGACAAGAGAAAGAAATAAAGGGCATCCAAATCAGTAAAGAGAAAGTCAAACTGTTGCTGTTTGCTGATTACGTGATTGTTTACCTAGAAAACCCTAAAGTCTCTTCCAGAAAGCTCCTGAAACTGATTTAAAAAATTCAGCAAAGTTCCTGGATACAAATTTAATGTACACAAATCAGTAACTCTTCTATACACAAACAGTGACAAAGCTGAGAATCAGATCAAGAACTCAATCCCCTTTACAATAGTTGCAAAAACATAAAATACAATACTTAGGAATATACCTAACCAAGGTTGTTAAAGACCTCTACAAGGAAAACTAAAAAACCCTGCTGAAAAAAATCATAGATCACAGAAACAAATGAAAGCACATCCCATGCTCATGGATGGGTAGAATCAATATTGTGAAAATGACTATACTGTCAAAAGCAATCTACAAATTCATCACAATTCCCATCAAAATACCACCCTCATTCTTCACAGAATTAAAAAAAACACAATCCTACAATTCATACGGAACCAAAAAAGAGCCTGTATAGCCAAAGAAATACTAAGCAAAAAGAACAAATCTGGAGGCATCACATTACCTGATTTCAAACTATACTATAGAGCCATAGTCACAAAAACAACATGGTGCTGGTATAAAAATGGGCACATTGACCAATGGAACAGATAAGAGAACCCAGAAATAAACCCAAATACTTACAGCCAACTTATCTTTGAGAAAGCAAACAAAAAGATAAAGTAGGGCAAGAACACCCTTTTCAACAAATGGTGCTGGGATAATTGGCTAGCCACATGTAGGAGAATGAAACTGGATCCTCATCTCTCATTTTATAAGAAAAAAAATCAACTCAAGATGGATCAAGGACTTCAATCTAAGACCAGAAACTATAAAAATTCTGGAAGATAACATTGGAAAAACCCTTCTAGAAATTGGCTTAGGCAAGGATTTCATGACCAAGAACCCAAAAGCAAATGCAATAAAAACAAAGATAAATACCTGGGACTTAATTAAAGAGCTTTTGTATGGCAAAAGGAACGGTCAGTAGATTAAACAGACAACCCACAGAGTTGACAAAATCTTCACAATCTATGCATCTGAAAAATGACTAATATCCAGAATGCACAATTAACTCAAACAAATCAGAAACAAACAAACAAACAAATGATTCCATCCAAAAGTGGGCTAAGGACATGAATAGACAATTCTCAAAAGAAGATACACAAATGCCCAACAAACATATAAAAAAATGCTCAACATCACTAATGATCAGGGAAATGCAAATCAAAACCACAATGCGATACTACTTGATTCCTGCAAGAATGGCCATCGTCAAAAAATAAAAAAAGAAACACAGACGTTGGCATGGATGTGGTGATCAGGGAACACCTCTGTAAACTAGTATAGTCACTATAGAAAACAGTGTGGAAATTCCTTAAAGAACTAACAGTAGAACTACCATTTGATCCAGCAATCCCACTACTGGGTATCTACCCAGGGGAAAATAAGTCATTATACGAAAAAGATACTTGCACACGCATGTTTATAGCAGCACAATTCACAACAGCAAAAATGTGGAACCAACCCAATGCCCATCAATCAACGAATGAATAAAGAAGCTGTGATTTTTATATATATATAAAAAAAGTGTGTGTATTACATATATATATATATATATATACATATATATATACATATATATATATATATATACGTATATATATATATATATATACGTATATATATATAATGAAATACTATTCAGCCATAAAAAGGAATAAATTCATGGCATTCATAACAACCTGGATGAGACTGGAGACTATTATTCTAAGTGAAGTAACTCAGGAATAAAAAACCAAACTAAATATTCTCACTCATAAGTGAGATCCAAGCTATGAGGATACAAAGGCATAAGAATGACACATTGGATTTTGAGGACTCAGGGAGAAAGGGTGGGAAGTGGGTGAGAGATAAAAGACCACATATTGGATGCAGTGTATACTGCTCAGGTGATGGGTGCACCAAAATCTCACAAGTCACTAAAGAAATTACTCATGTAACCAAACACCACCTGTTCCCCAATAACCTATGGAAAAAATTGTAATAATTTAAAAACATTAAAAATATAAATAAAAAATAAAAACACATTCCTAACCAGTGAGTTAAAGAAAAAAATGAGAAAAGACCTTGATATAAATAAAAGAAACACACACACACACACACACAATATATATATATAACAAAACTTATAGGATGTAGTTTAAAAAGTGCTTGGAGGAAAATGTATATGTGTAATATTTTTATTTAAGAAATTTTTCAGATCAATACATTCACTCCCACTTTAATGAGAAACTGGAAAAAATGAACAAACTAAACAAAAGCAAGCTAATGATTAGAGGGGACATCAACAAAATATAAAACAGAAAACCCATAGAGAAAATCAACAAAACCCAAACTTGGTTCTTTGAAAGATAAACAAAAATGACAACCCTTTAGCTAGATAGAACAATAAAAATAGAGAGAATACTAAAATTACTAAAATCAGGAATAAAAAAGCAGACATCACTACTGACTATAGAGAAATATGTAGGATTATAAGGGAATTGTATGAACTAGTGTAGTTGGAAAATGTTAAAATCTATCAAAACTGAATTAAAAGAAATAGAATACTTAAAAAGGTATGTAATGAGTAAAGATACTGAATTAGTAATCCAATGACTTCCCACATAGGAAAGTCCAGGTTCAGATGGCTTTACTGGTAAATGCTACCAGATATTTAAAGAAAAATTAACACCAATCCTTTGAAAATTCTTCCAAAAGATGGAAGAGCAGAACAAGCATTACAATATATTCTTTGGGGCCAATATTAACCTGATAGCAAAAGTATAAAAATATATCACGATATAAAAAATGACAGACCAATATCCCTTTATGAATAAACATGCAAAAATCCTGATGAAAATGTATAGTAAACCAAAATCCAGCAATATATAAAAGAGATTATGCACCATGGCCAAGTGGAATTTTCAGAAATTCAAAGTTGGTTCAACATATGAAAATCAATTAATGTAATATACTACATGAATAAAAAGAAAACACAATTTTCTCAATAAGTGTAGAAAAAAGCATTTGCCAAAACCCAACACTTTCATGATAAGCAGTCAACAAACTAGAAATTGAATCGAACTTCTTAAACCTGATAAAGAACATCTATGGAAAACCCAAAAGACTGACAAGATGCTCAACTAGACACAGCCAGGATGAGCTTCTCCCACTGAGAGAGACCAGAATATAGGGTAGAACAGCATATTCCAAACAAATCGTCTCAGAAAATACACTGAGAGTGAGTAGAGAGAAAAATATAGAAATTGGGGCTGAAGAGAGAGGAAGCTGCGAACCCTGCACTGGGCTGCCAAGCACTGAAATTCATTCCTGGCCCTGAAAGGCTCCTAAGGTAGGGGTGAATGAACTAACTGTGGAGTAACCCACTCTCACCACAGATCTACAAGATCTTAACTGCAGGAAATCCCATGACTCCTATGGACATATAGATTGAAAGGAGGAACTGCGCAAAGAGTTGGAACAGACAGAGCCCAGGGAGTTGCCATGGGGATAGCTGCAAAGGAACATGGCCATAGATGCCCATTCCTCAATGCTCTCCATGCTCCTCTAGATGGCTCTCAGCTGTGTTAACTACAGGGCTTGAAGAGAGCAGGGCAGTCTTTCCCACAGAACAAGGGCAAAACTGATCTAAGTGCCCCCTGTCCACTTCACCATGGGAGCGGGCACACAGGGAAGCCACCACTGCTCAACCAGAGGGCTTTTGCAGGTGACCACTACCAGATTGCTTTCACTGTGGGCCCCTCCCATCATCCCACCAGAGTGCTTTCCCCAGTGCCCCCGCCCCCACCACTGCCCCACTGGAGCCCTTTAGCCAGTGGCTCCCTGCCGCTCTGAGGGAGTGCTTGTGACTGACTATTGCCCCCACTGCCCTGACGTAGTGCTTTTACCAACCAACCCCCACTGACCTGATGGAGCACTTTCACCTTCTGACCCCAACAGAATGCTTTTACCAGCAACTTGGGAGACTCTCAACCCCCCTAGCACAGCTGGTTCTCAGTCTCAAGGGGCCAGATAACAAGACTACGGGCTCAGTCCCAGTCCCCCAGGGTAAAAGCAGCAGTCCAAGAGTGACGAGGTGAGCCTTGGCCCTCTAAAAGCATCCAGACGTGAAGCCAATTGACCATATTTAACTTGCACCACAAACACTCAAGAGAAATTAAGACTATACAAACAAAAAGCCCCATCCAAAAGACAGCAATTTCAAAGAATAAATGAACATCAGCTTCCACAGGTGACAAAGAACCAGCACAAAAACTCTGGCAACTCTAAAAGCCAGAGTGTCGTCTTATCTCCAAATGATCACACTAGCTCCCCAGCAATGGTTCTTACCAGATTGAAATGGTTGAAAAGTCAAACACAGAATTCAGCCTCTGGATGGAAACCAAGCTCAAAGAGATACAAAGGGTTGAAACCAAACAAGAAAAATGGTAAAATAATGCGAGAGTTGAAAGATGACCTAGCCATCTTAAGAAGGAACCATACTGAACTTCTGATAATAAACTTAGTACATGAATTTCATAATACAATTGGAAGCATTAACAACAGAATAGATCAAGCTGAGGAATCACAGAGCTCAAAGACCACTTCTTTGAATCAATGCAAGTAAACAAAAATTTAAAAAATAATTTTGAAAATGCACAAAATCTCTGAAAAATATGGAGTTATGTAAAGAGACCAAAGCTATAACTCACTGGTATTCCTGAATGAGGAGAAAGAGTAAGCAACTTTGAAAACATATTTTAGGACACAGTCCATGAAAATTTTCCCAACATCACTAGAGAGGTCATCATGCAAATTAAAAAATTCAGAGAACCCTTTTGAGATATCATACAAGACAACCATCCCCAAAACACAGACTCATCAGATTTTCCAAAGTGAATGTGAAAGAAAAATTGTAAATGCAGCTAGAGAGAAGGATCAGGTCACCTATAAAGGGAGCCTCACCAGGCTAACGTGGGCCTTTCACCAAAAACGTTAGAAGCCAGAAGAGACTGGGGGCCTATTTTCAGCATCTTTAAGAAAATAAATTACAACAAATAATTTCATCTCACCAAACGAGGCTTCATATGTGAAGGCGAAATAAAATCCTTTTCAGAGAAGCAAATGCTAAGGGAATTTGTTACCACTAGATCTGCCTGAAAAGGCATCCTTAAGTGAGTGCTAAACTTGGAAATGAAAGAAAGATAACTACCATCACAAAAACACACTTACATACATATGCCACAGACACTATAAAGCAACTACATAATCAAGTCTACATAACAATGAGCTAACAACATGACAGGATCATATCCTTGTACATCAATATTAACCTTGAATATAAACAGGCTAAATGTCCCCACTTAGAAGGCATAGAGTGGCAAGCTGGATAAAGAAGCAAGACTCAACTGTCTGCAGTCTTCAAGAGACCCATCTCATATGCGATGATACCCACAGGTCCACAGTAAAGGGATGGAGAAATATTTATCATGCAAACAGAAAACAAAAAGCAGGGATTGCTATTCTTATATCAGATAAAACAGACTTTAAACCAACAGTAATTTAAAAGGACAAAGAAGGTTGTTACATAATGAAAAAGGGTTCAATTCAACAAGAAAACTTAACTATTCTAAATATATATACACCCAAATTTGGAACACTCAGATTCATAAAACAGGTACATAGAGATTTATGAAGAGATGTAGATTATGACACAATGATATTAGAAGACATCAACACCCCACTGACAATGTTTCAGACCATCAAAGCAGAAAACTAATAAAGTTATATTGGATTTAAACTCAACACTTGAACAATTGGATATAATAGACATCTACAGAATACTCCACCAAATAAGAACAGAATGCACATTCTTCTCATTTGCATGCAGTACATGCTCTAAGATTGATCACATGCTTGACCATAAAACAAGTTTCAACAAATTAAAAAAAAAAAATCTAACCATATCACCCACATTCTAAGACCAAAGTATAACAATAATAGAAATCAATACTAAGAAGATCTCTCAAAAGCATACAGTTACATGGAATTAAACAATGCACTTATAAATGACTGTGGGTAAAAAACAAAATTAATGGAGAAACCAATAAATTATTTGAAACTAATGAAAAAAGAGTCACAGCATACTATAATTGTTGGGACAGAGCTAAAGCAGTGTTAAGAAGTAAGTTTATAGCACTAAAGACGTCAAAAAGAAAGATCTCAAAGTAACAACCTAACATCAAACCTGGAGGAACTAGAAAAACAAGAGCAAACAAACCCCAAAGCTAGCAGGAGAAAATAACCAAAATCAGAGGAAAACCAAATAAAACTGAGATGCAAAAATTCATACAAAGATCTACAAAACCAAAAGTTTGTTCTGTCAAAGAATACGCAAGATTGATAGTCTGCTAGTTCAATTAACAAAGAAAGAAATGGAGAAGATAAAAATAAGTTCAATCAGAATGGAAAAAAGTGACATTACAATAACCCCATGAAAATATGAAAAAAAAATAATCAGAGAGTATAACAAACACCTCTATGCACATAAACTAGAAAACCTAGAAGAAATGGGTAAGTTTCTGGAAACACACAGCCTCCAAACATTGAAAAACTTGACACCCTGAGTAGACCAATAACAACTTCTGGAATTGAATCAGTAATAAAAAACACCTACCAAGCAAAAAATAAAGCCCTAGATCAGATGGATTTACGGCTGAATTTGACCAAATATGCCAAGAAGAGCTAGTACCAATCCTACTAAAATTATTCCAAAAAATCAAGGACGACGGGCACCTCCCTAACTCATTCTATGAAGTCAGCACCATTAAGATACCAAAACCTTGCAGAGACACAATAATAGAAGGATACTTCAGGCCAATACCCCTGATGAACATACACACAAAAATCCTCAACAAACTACTAGCCAACCAAATTGAGCACCACAACAAAAAGTTAATACCTCTCATGATTAAATAGGCTTCACTCCCGGGATGCAAGGTTGATTCAACATCTGCAAATCAATAAATGTGATTCACCACAAAATAGAATTAAAAACAAAACCACGTAATCATCTCAATAGATGCAGAGAAGGCTTTTGATAAAATACAACATCACTTCATATTAAAAATCCTCAACAAATTAGGCTCTGAAGGAACATACATCAAACTAATTACAGCCATCTATGAAAAACCCACAGCCAACATCATGCTGAATGAGCAAAAGCTGGAAGCATCCCCCTTAAGAACTGGAACAAGGCAAGGATGCCCACTCTCACCACTCCTACTTAACACAGTACTGAAATTTGTAGCCAGAGCAATTAGGCAAGAGAAAGAAATAAAAGGCACCCAAATAGAAAAAGAGGAAGTCACACCATCTCTCTTTGCAGATGATATGATTCTATTGCTAGAAAATGCTAAAGACTCTGCCACAAGGCTCCTAGAACTGAAAAATGACTTCAGTTAAGTTTCAGGATACAAAATTAATGTACAAAAATCAATAGCATTTCTATATGACAATAACATTCACATTGAGAGCCAGATCAATAATGCAATCCCATTTGCAATAGCCACAAAAAGAATAAAATATCTAGGAATACATCCAAACAAAAACATGAGGGATCTCTACATTGAAAACTACAAAACAGTGCTGAAAGAAACAGAGACAACACAAACAATTGGAAAAATATTCCATGCTCATGTATGGGAAGAATTAATATCATTTAAATGGCCATATTGCCCAAAGCTATCAATATATTCAATGCTATTCTTATCAAACTACCAATGCCATTTTTCACAGAAGTATAGAAAGCAATTTCAAAATTCACATAGAACCAAAAAAGAGCCTGAATAGTCAAAGCAATCCTAAGCAAAAAGAGCAAAGCCAGAAGCATCACACTTACCAACTTGAAACTACACTACAAGGCTAAAGTAACCAAAGCAGTATAATACTGGTACAAAAACACATCCATGGACCAATGGAACAGGAGACAGAACCAAGAAATACAGCTGCACACTTACAACCATCTGATATTTGACAAAGTTGACAATGACAAGTAATGGGGAAAGGACTTCCTATACAATAAATTGTGCTGTGATAACTGGATAACTATATGCAGAAGACTAAAATTGGACCCCTTTATTTAACCATTTACAAAAATCAACTCAAGCTGAATTAAAGATTTAAGCATAAGATCTCAACCTATAAAAACGCCAAATGAACACCTAGGAAATACTTTTCTCAACATAGGCCTTGGCAAAGATTTTATGACTAAGTCCCAAAAAGCAACTGTAACAAAAACAAAAATTGACAAATGAGACCTAATTAAACTAAGGAGCTTCTGCAGAGCAAAAGAAACTATCAACAATGTAAACAGACTACATACAAAATGGGAGAAAACATTTGTAAACTATGCATCTGACAAAGATGTAATATCCAGAATCTATAAGGAACTGAAACAAATCAAGAAGCAAAAACCAAATAGCCCCATTTAAAAAAATGGTCGAAGGACATGAGCAGACACTTCCCAAAAGAAGACTATTTAAAGGAGCTATTAAATATATGAAAACATTCACAACACCACTAATCATCAAAGATTTGCAAATCAAAACCACAGTGAGATACCATCTCACACCAGTTAATATGGTTATTATTAAAAAGTCAAAAAATAACAGATGCTGCCTAGGTTTGTGGTGAAAAGGAAATGCCTATACACTGTTGGTGGGAATGTAAATTAGTTCAGCCACTGTGGAAAGCCATTTTGAGATTTCTTAAACAACTTAAAACAGAACTAGTATTCAAACCAGCAATCGCATCACTGGATATACATCTAAAAGCAAATATATCACTCTACAAAAAAGATACATGCACTCATGTGTTCATTGCAGCATTATTAACAACAGCAAAGATATGAAATCAACCTAGATGCCCTTCAACAGTGGCCTGGATTTAAGAAAATGTGGTACATATAGACCCTGGAATACTACACAGTCATAAAAATAATGAAATCATGTCCTTTGCAGAAACATGGATGCAGCTTGAGGCCATAATCCTAAGCCGCCTAACACAGGAACAGAAAACCAAATATCACATGTTCCCACTATAAGTGGGAGCTAAACACTGAGTATACAAGGACACAAAGCTGAGAACAACAGACACTGAGGACTACTTGGAGAGGATAGTGGAAGTGGGTTGATAGTTAAAAAACTAATTATTGTGTACTAAACTCACTCCCTGAGTGACAGGATAATTCCTTCAGCAAACCCCATTAACATGTATTTTACCCATGTAAAAATGGGTAAAGCACATGTAGCTCCTGAACCTACTTTAAAAGTAAAAAGAAAAAAAAAGAGCTTTTAGGTAAAACCAGCTTAATAAATGTGGAAAAAATATATGTCAAACTTATATTTCACTTAACGGCAAAAGATTGACATAAGTAAATAAATAAATCGGGAAGAAGATGAGGATTTATGCTCTAGAAACTTATTTTCAACATTGTAATCGAGGTTCTAACCAGGCCAATCGGGCAAGAAATACAATATATCCAGATCAGAAAGGAAGTAAAAGTTTCTTCCTTTGGAGATGACAGGATTTTGTATTAATATATAAAATATCTTAAAGAATCCACAAGAAAACCTATGAGAAGCAATAAACCAATTCAACAATGTTGCAAGTTACAAAACGAAAATACAAAAATCATATGTAAATACAGTGGTCACATGTGTTTATGTACACTGGATAGATATGAAGAAACCAAAATTAATATTAAGAAAATAATTCTACTTATAACAGCATCAAAAGGAATAAAATGTTTAGAAATAAATTTAACAAAAAAGGGTGAAGTATAAACTCTGCAAACTAAAAACCATTGCTGAAAGCAACGAAAAAAGATGCAATTAAATGGAAAGACATCCATGCTTA
The DNA here is from genome assembly GCF_006542625.1 of Nomascus leucogenys. NCBI lineage: Eukaryota > Metazoa > Chordata > Mammalia > Primates > Hylobatidae > Nomascus > Nomascus leucogenys. The sequence continues at coordinate 71,000,460 of NC_044406.1, read as the reverse complement.
TGAATTAAAAGAGTTAATATTGTAAAGATGACACCGCTTCCCATGTTCAACTAAAGATTCAATAGAATCCCTATCAAAATCCCAGCTGGGTTTTTTGCAGGTATTGACATGCTGATCCTATGAGTCATATCGAAATGCAAGGGATGCCAAGGAAAAAAAGAATTTAAAAAGAAGGAACAACATTGGAGGACTCACAATTCCAAGTTTCAAAATGTACTACACAGCTACAGAAATCAAAACTGTGGAACTGGCAAAGGTACACATATAGTACACTGACATATAAACCATAGAAATAGAATTGAATGCCTCGAAATATACCTTTACATGCAGCATTATTTACAATAGACAAGTTATGGAATCAACCTAAGTGTCCATCAATGGATGAATGGATAAAGAAAATATGTGCGTGTGTGTGTGTGTGTGTATATATATTTTTTTCTTTATATATGTTCCTTTATATATGTTTTTTATAAAGAATATATGTTCTTTATAAAATATCTTAAAGAATATGTTGTTTATAAAAACATATATAAAGGAACATATATAAAGAACATATATATGTTCTTTATGTTCTTATGTTCTTTTTATGTTCTTTATATGTGTTCTTCTTATGTTCTCTATATATGTTCCTTTATATATGTTTCTTTATGTGTTTCTTATATAACATTTCCACTGTATACGTGTGTGTATTATATATATATTATATATTTATATTTTACATATATACAATATACACACACATATACAGTGGAATACTATCCAGCCTTATAAAAAAGAAGATTCTGGATTTGCAACAACATGGATGAATGTAGAGGACACTATGCTAAGTGAAATATGCCAGATGCAGAAATACAAATACTGCATGGTCTCACTTATATGTGGAATCTAAAACAATGTTGGTTAGCAGAGGCTAGGTGGGGTGGAATAGGGTGATGTTGGTCAAACAGTAAAAAGTTGCATCTGAACAGTAGGAATAAAGTAAGGTTATGGATATATTAATTAGTTTGATTAAATCATTTCACACTGTGCATATATACACATATATAATACATATTATATAAAATAGCATCACACTACTTCTAGTTGTATGCAATTATAATTTGTTAAAATCATTAAATTAACAAATATATAACTACATATTTATGATTATCTTATTTTTTACAAAGCTGCCAGGAAAATTTAATGGGGAAAGAGTGGTCATTTCAGCAAATGGTGCTTGGACAACTGAATGAACTTAAATCCCTATCCCATATCACATACAAAAAGTAACTCAAAATAGATCACAGACATAAGTGCACAAGGTAAAACTATTAAATGAAAACAGAGAAGTAAATCTTTATGACCTTGGATTAGGCAATGTTTCCTTAGCAAAAACAAAATATAAGCAATAACAAAAAAAAGATGAATTTGCCAAAATTTAAAACTTACATACTTCAAAGCATACCCTCAAGAAAATAAGACAACCCATATAATGGTAAAACATTTTCAAACCACATATATAATAACAGACTTGTAATCAGAATATATAAGGAACTGTTAAAATTGAACAATAAAAATACAAATAACCCAATTTAAAGATGGACACAGGATCTGAAAAGACATTTCTCCAAAGAAGATATATAAGTGGGTATAATCACATAAAAAGATGCTCAACATATTTAGCCATCAGAGAAATGTAAGTCACAACTACAATGAGAAACCACTTTATAGTCAGAATGGCGGTAATCAAAAGGATAAGTAACAACAAGCACTGGCCAGAAATTGGGGAAATCAGAACAATACTCATACACTGTTGGTGGGAATGTAAAATAGTGAAGCCAACTTGGAAAAGTCTCACGTTCCTCAAATTGTTAAATACAGAACAATCATGTAACTCTTCTACATATATATCCAAGACACAAAAACAGGTGTTCAAACAAAAAATCTGTACACCGATGCTCATAGCAGCATTATGCATAATAGCCAAAAAGTGGAAACCACCCAAATGTCCATCAACCGATTAATGAGCAAACACAGTGTGCTTTTATCCATACAATGGAATGTTATTCAATAAAACATGTGAAGTACTAATGCATGCTACAACATGGAGGAAACTCAAAAATGTGGTAACTAGAAGACACAAACCACAAAAGACCACATATTGTATGATTTTAGTTATATAAAATGTCTAGAATAGGTAAATCCACAGAGACAAAGTAAGTTGGTGTTTGTATAGTGCTGACGGAGTGGGGGATGGGGAGTGACTGCTATTTGGTAGGGTTTATTTGTTGGGTGATGAAACATTCTAAACCTAAATTGTAGTGATGGTTGCACAATTCTGTGAATATACTAAAAGCCACTGCCTTATACATTTTAAATGAGCAAGGTTTATAGTATGTGAATTGTATATCTCAGTAAAGATGCTAAAAAGACAATTGTGTGAAAATAGGAATTATGGTAACATTATAGTACTCTTTACAAAGGATTTCAAAATTTTGTTTGCTAAATAAAGGAAGGTGATAATAGATACACGGGAAGAATGATGGGTGGGAGCAGAAGACTAGAAGGTTCAAATTAATCAAATGTGAATGTTTCTTAATCAGTTTTGTTGGAATTCTTCAAAAAAGGAAAGAAATATGTATTTCACATTAAAAAGATTAGACCAATGTCAACCTTTCAATATTTTTCAGCATCCACAACTGGGTAATAAAATCCATGTGAATCCTCATTTTTCCTTCGGCTGAATGAATGGAATATGTGCAATGAAATCTGACTTCACCAAAATTTTCTGTATTTAAATTTTCCCAAGCAAGTAATTAACGACTTCTGTTTTAAAATTCTGTTTACCCCTACACTCAGATTCCCAAAGAAATGTTGACATTTAACAATGCAATCGACATCCAATTTGCATTGTTTGGTGAAAATGAAAATCTTCCTGAGAGTCAAATATTCCCAAGAACAAACCAGCTCAATAACTGAACATAACAAATAAACAAGTCTGATTTACAAACAGAAACAATCTGAATGTAATATAACAAGTAGCAAAGATCATATTTTCCAGCCAAATATTTTGGAAGATTTTTTTAAATAAAACTCACCTTCATATTCAGAATTTCACTTGCATTTTTGTATCTACAAAACATATTTCTCAGCTGACAAAATAAAATATTTCAGTTTAGGAAGACTCAATTCAACCTTTTACTTTAATATACTATGTTAATTTTAAGTCATATAAACATGGCAAAAATACATCTATTTTTAAAGAATGCCTGTTTTGGCAGTGTTAACTTATTTGACATTAAAATAAAAGTTAAAATGACCACATAAAATATTGCAAGTATTATCAGCAACATTTAATAAAGCTTAGGAGAAAATATTGACTAAAAAACTTTTTTTGTGTGTTCCAGTGTATTACAAAGCACCCTGTTTTCTCTAGAGTTCTTTATGCCATATTTTTGTAAACCCAATAAAATTGTTCATTTGACTTCATGTGTATTGTGAGATTAAAAGCCCTAAAAAGAAAACGTAGAAAACAAAAACCTTGAATTGCATTCAAATAGTTTTCTTTCTATTGTTTTCTCTTTTTGCATTCCCAACCCTCTAAAAAAAGACATTACTCATCTAAAATTACTATTATATAAACTCCAAGAACACATAAGTTATGTTTCTAAAAGTACTGAGTTTATTTTAAAGCATAGCATCAAGTTTGAATCTCATGAAACAAAGGCATCTCTTCATTATATGTTGATTTTGGCGAAAAGTAAAGACCAGCATACAATAGATATATATGATAATGTAGTTTAAAGTAAGAGGTGTTTGCTTTTGGTAATAAAGTAGTGTGAAACTTACTATATAAATCTGTGTTGGTTATTTAGGCCATGTTTCTTGTCTTTTCAGAAGTCTTCAGACTTAATATTTTAAAACTTGCCCTTTTTATTGGATACTTCTACTTTTTGCTGGAATAGAGGCATAGAAAAATTCTCACTGCTTAGACTAATACACTCATACAATACATGGCTAAACTGAAATAAAAAGGTAAGATATCTTAGGAATAGTAGCATTTACGATTGTGAGTTGTTTTAAACGGGCAAAACTACTAAGATTTGTTTTAGCAAAAACTCAAGGGAAACCAGTCTTGGGAATGACCGCCAAATAAGTTATTTAAAAGTCTAATCTCTTTGCTAGAGAATGCCATTTTAAGCTTACTTGGCATCCCACTTTCATGATATACATATGCATATTTCACTGAGGCAGGGAACTTGGATACATCATTCCATCATAGCTGTGTAGTTAAACAAGGAACTTGTCCACTGAATGAATCTATTGCTTTTGTGCATGTAGAAAGATATCTATTCTGATCACTGAAATGTGCAATGAAAGGCTACATTTAGAAGCTCAGAAAATCTATGGTTCAATATGTAGAAGTTTCATCTACAAAAGAATGGGAATGTTATAATTACGATAGGAAATTACAATGTTTAACATATCATAAACATTACCTGCAAGTACTTTTTAATCACAATAACATAGCATCAAAAAGGTACATATTTTTGTTCACGAAAATTAATGAGGCAACTTAGGAATGAGAGACAGGTTATTTCTCTTTCTCCTTTTTAATGTAGAGTCGCAGATACACTTAAGTTGCCATAATAACGGCAGCAGGAGGGAAGGGTGTTTTCTTTGTAAAATCATTGGTGTACACAGGATGGCTTGGCAGGTAACAACACTATTTCTATGATATCTACTTATTAATATAATTTTATGTTAATATCCCATTCTCCTCACCATAATCACCATAATGTTCAAATTTTAATTTTGTATTCATTTTGAATGTTTGCATGTGAAAACCCAACTAATCTATTATTTCAACATTAAGCCTATTTCTTTTGAAGCAAAGCTAATTCTGCTATTTTATAAAAGCAATGGAGACTCATTATTCAGGATGCTTAAAGCACAGTGCTTAAGGTTCATGCTTGCTGCTTTGCTTGCACTTCTGCTTCCTGAAATGAAAAACAAACAAAACAGATAAGTTTAAACATCACAGAGCAGACACGCATGTGTATTTTAGTTAGACTACATTAGTTCCAACTACTAAGAATAAACAAAAGCCCCCAGAAGAGATTTCTTAAAAAGTTCTTAATAGAAAAACTACATAATTCAAACAGATTTCTAGAAACAGATATACAAAAAGACTACCTCATCATTCCTAATGATTTGGAATACTTCCATGAAAGCAAGTGATATACAGTTATAATTGATATTTTACTTAAAAACAGTCAGCTAGTTTCCTTTTTGTGTGATTTTTTCATGAAAATTGAGTATACAAAAACATGGTTACTTAAGTTTAAAATTAGTTGACTTTTGGTTAATTAAGGTTTAAATTGTGCTATCCATTAAATGTGCTATCCATTAAAATATTGTAGTTTTCATGTTTTATGATGGAATACACACCAAAAAATCAGGTTGCCTTCCTCCTCCTCTGGATAGTGAAGTACTCACCTCTAGCATAGGAACTCTTACCTACATGTGTGCTCTGGCACTCAACATAATACTTGACACAAAATAAACTTCAAGGAAAGTTTGTTGAACTAAAGATGAGTGGCAAGATTGACTCCAGAAAAGGAAACATCAGACTTAAGTTGTAGAAATCAAGCGTGGTAGACAACATCATTCTAAACACCTGTCACTAAATCCATACTTGACAGACTCTGGAGGACTGATACTGTCCAAATGAGTCCCAGTATTACATGCAAAAGAAGGGAGAAAAGCTAAAAGAGACACTAGATTTTTTACCCAAAAAAGGCAAAAGTAAAGGAAAGATGAAAATATGGAACGACACCAAAATTCATTCTTCATATCCTTTAAAAAAAATAATGAAATATACTACTGACTCATCGATATGGTTTGGCTGTGTCCCCACCGAAATCCCACGTCAAATTTCAATCCCCAGTGTTGGAGGAGCAGCCTGCTGGGAGGATATTTGATCATGAGGGCGGTTTCTAATGGTTTAGCACCATCCTCCTACTGCTGCTTGTCTAAAAGTGTGTAGCACCTCTCCCTCTCTCTCCTGCCACCATGCCAGGACGTGCTTCCTTCCCCTTCACCCTTTGCCATGATTGTAAGTTTCCTGAGGCCTCCCCATCCATGGCTCCTGTACAGTCTTTGAAGCTGTGGGTCAATTAAACCTCTTTCTTCTTTATATATTGTCCAATCTCAAAAAGTTCTTTATAGCAGTTTAAGAACGAACTAATACATAAAATTGGTACCGGGGTGGGGTATTACTATAAAGATACCTGAAAATGTGGAAGCAACTTTGGAGGAAAGGTTGGAACAATTTGGAGGGCTCAGAAGAAGGCAGAAAGATGATGGAAAGTTTGGAGCTTCCTAGGGACTTGTTAAATTGTTATGACCGAAATGCTGATAGTGACATGGACAATAAGGTCCATACTGAGGTGGTCTCTGATGAAGATGAAGAACTTATTTGAAACTGGAGTAAAGGTCACAACTACTGTGCTTCAGCAAAGAGACTGGTGACACTGTGCTCCAGCTCAAGGGATCTGTTGAACTTTGCACTTGAGAGAGATGATTTAGGGCAAGCTTGTCAAACCTGTGGTCTGTGGGCTGCATGCTGCCCAGGACAGCTTTGAATGTGGCTGTATTAGTCTGTTTTCATGCTGCTCATAAAGATATACCCAAGACTAGGAAGAAAAAGAGATTTAATTGGACTTACAGTTCCACATGGCTGGGGAGACCTCAGAATCATGACGGAAGGTGAAAGACACTTCTTAAGTGGAGGCGGCAAGAGGAAATGAGGAAGATGCAAAAGTGAAAACTCCTGATAAAACCAACAGATCTCGTGAGATTTATTCACTACCACAAAAGCAGTATGGGGGAAACTGCCTTCATCATTCAAATTATCTCCCAACAAGTCCCTCTCAAAACAGGTGAAAATTATAGAAATAAAACTCAAGATGAGATTTGGGTGAGAACAAAGTGACAAACCATATCATTCTACCCCTGGCCTCTCCAAACCTCATGTCCTCACATTTCAAAACTAATCATGCCTTCCCAAAAGTCCCACAAAGTCTTAACTCATTTCAGCATTAAACCAAAAATCCACAGTCTGAAGTCTCATCTGAAACAAGTAAAGTCCCTTCTGCCTATGAGCCTGTAAAATCAGAAGCAAGTTCATTACTTCCTAGATACAATGGTGGTACAGGCATTGGGTAAATACAGATGTTCCAAATGGGAGAAATTGGCCAAAACAAAGGGGCCACAGGCCCAATGAAAGTTCAAAATCCAGCAGGGCAGTCAAATCTTAAAGCTCCAAAATGATCTCCTTTGACTCCATGTCTCACATCCAGGTCACACTGATGCAAAAGGTAGGTTCCCATGGTCTTGGGCAGCTCCACCCCTGTGGCTCTGCAGGGTACAGCCTCCCTCCCAGACCCTTTCACAGACTGGTGTTGAGTGTCTGCAGCTTTGCCAGGCACATGGTGCAAGCTGTCAGTGGATCTACCATTCTGGGGTCTGAAAGACAGTGGCCCTCTTCTCACAGCCCTACTAGGCAGTGCCCCGGTAGGGACTCGGTGTGGGGGCTCCAACTCCACATTTCCCTTCTGCACTGCCCTAGCAGAGGTTCTCCATGAGAGCCCCACCTCTGTAGCAAACTTCTGCTTGGATATCCAGGCATTTCCATACATCCTCTGAAATCTAGGCAGAGATTCCCAAACCTCAATTCTTGACTTCTGTGCACCCACAGGCTCAACACCACATGGAAGTTGCCAGGGCTTGGGGCTTGTGCCCACCACAGCCATGGCACAAGCTGTACTTTGGCCCCTTTTAGTCATGGCTGGAGTGGCTGGGACACAGGGTACAAAGTCCGTAGACTGCACATAGTATGCGGACACTGGGTCTGAACCACAAAACCATTTTTTTCTCCTAGGCCTCTGAGCCTGTGATGGAAGGGGCTGCCATGAAGACCTCTGACATGCCCTGGAGACATTTTCCCCATTTTCTTGGGGATTAATATTTGGCTCCTCATTACTTATGCAAATTTCTGCAGCCGGCTTGAATTTCTTCTCGGAAAATGGGCTTTTCTTTTCTACTACATTGTCAGGCTTCAAATTTTCCAAACTTTTATGCTCCACTTTCCTTATGAAAGTGAATGCCTTTAACAGCACCCAAGTCACCTCTTGAATGCTTTACTGCTTCAAAATTTCTTCCACCAGATACCCTAAACCATCTTTCTCAAGTTCAAAGTTCCATAAATCCCTAGGGCAGGGGCAAAATGCCACCAGTCTCTTTGCTAAAACATATCAAGAGTCACCTTGCTCCAGTTCCCAACAAGTTCTTCATCTCCATCTGAGACCACCTCAGCCTGGACCTTATTGTCCATATCACCATCAAGCTTTTGGTCAAAGCCATTCAATAAGTCTCTAGGAAGTTCCAAACTTTCTCACATTTTCCTGTCTTCTGAGCCCTCCAAACTGTTCCAACCTCTGCCTGTTACCCAGTTACAAAGTCACTTCCACATTTTTTTTGAGATGGAATCTCACTCTATCACCCAGGCTGTTGTGCTATGGTGCAATCTCGGCTCACTGCAACCTCTACCTCCCTGGTTCAAGTGATCCTCCTGCCTCAGCCTCCAAAGTAGCTGGGACTACAGGCACATGCCAACATGCCCAGCTACTTTTTGTATTTTTAGTAGAGACAGGGTTTCACCATTTGGCCAGGCTGATCTTGAACTCCTGATCTCAAGTGATCCACCTGCCTTGACCTCCCAAAGTGCTGGGATTGCAGGCATGAGCCAGCGCACCTGGCCACGTCCACATTTTTAAGTATCTTTTCAGCAACACTCCACTGTGCTGGTACCAATTTACTGTATTAGTCCATTTTCACCCTGTTGACAAAGGCATACCCAAGGAAAAAAAGTGTTTAATTAGACTTACAGTTCCACATGGCTGAGGAGGCCTCAAAATCATGGGGGAGGAGAAAGGCACTTCTTACACGGTGGCAGCAAGAGAAAATGAGAAAGATACAAAAGCAGAAACCTCTGATAAAACTATCAGATCATGAGACTTATTCACTACCACTAGAATAGTATGGGGGAAACTGCCCCCATGATTCAAATTGTCTCCCACTGAGTGTCTCCCACAATACATAGGAATTATGGGTGTACAATTCAAGATGAGATTTGGATGCAGACACAGAGCCAAACCATATCAGTGATCCAACACAAAGTCATAAACTTTCTTAAAACATTATGAGATTTTTTTTTGCAATTTTTTTTAGTTCATCAGCTATCACTAGTGTCATTGTATTTTGTGTGGCCCAAGACAATTCTTCTTTTTCCATTGTGGCCCAGGGAAGCCAAATGATTGGACATCCCTGATTTAGGGTCTCTGGTGGAAGAAATTTCTAAGGAGCAAAGTGTTCAAGATGTAGCCTGGCTGCTTCTAACAGCATAGCTCATATACATTCACAAAGAAATGATCTGAAATTGCAACTTACATTGAAAAGGGAAGCAGAGAATAAAAGTTTGGAAAATGTGAAACCTAACCATATGGTAGAAAATAAAAACCCATTTTCAGGGAAGAAATTCAAGCTGACTGCAGAAATTTGCATAAGTAAAGGGAGCTGAATGTTAATAGCCAAGACAACAAAGAAAATGCCTCCAGGGCATTTCAGAGGCCTTCATGGCAGCCCCTGCCATCAAAAGCCCAGAGGCCTACAATAGTAAAATGGTTTTGTGGGCCAGGCACAGAGCTCGACTGCTCTGTGCAGCCTCAGGATATGGCAACTGATGTTCCAGCGACTCCAACTACAGTCATGACTAAAAGGGCCCCAGATATGTGTCAGGCCACTGCTCCAGATGATGGAAGCTACAAATCTTGGGGACTTCCACATGGTGTTAAGGCTGTGGGTGTACAGCGGGCAAGAGTCGAAGCTTGGGAGTCACAGCCTAGATTTCAGAGGATGTATGAATATACTTGGATGTCCAGGCAGAAGTCTGCTGCAAGCATGGAGCCCTCATGCAGAACCTCTACTGGGGCAGTGCTGAGAGAAAACGTGGGGTTGGAGCCCCCACACAGAGGCCAGACTGGGGTACTGCCTAGTGTAACTGTGAGAAAGGGGCCACTGCCTCCAGGCCCCAGAATGGCAGATACACTCACAGCTTGCACCGTGGACCTGGTAAAGCCACAGGCACTCATCACCAGCCTGTGAGTGCAGTTGCCAAGGCTGTACCCTGCAGAGCTGTAGGATCAGAGCTGCCCAAGGCCCTGGGATCACATCCCTTGCATGAGTGTGCCCTGGATGTGAGACATGGAGTCAAAGAAGATTATTTTGAAACTTTAAGATGTAATAATTGTCCTACTTGGTTTCAGTCTTACATAGAGCAATTTTGTCAGTTTTGGCCAATTTCCCCCTTTTGTAATAGGAGCATTTACCTAATGCCTGTACTCCTACTGTATCTTGGAACTAACTAACTTGTTTTTATTTTACAGGCTTATAGGAAAAAGGGACTTGCCTCATCTCAAATGAGACTTTGGACTTGGACTTTTAAGTTAATGCTGAAAGGAGTTAAGACTTTGGAAGACTGTTGAGAAGAGATGATGGTATTTTGCAATGTGAAAAGGACATGAGATTTGGGAGGGGCAAGAGGCATAATGATATGGTTCAGCTCTGCATCCCCACCCAAATCTCATGTCAAATTGTAATTCTCATTGTTGGAGGAGGGGCCTGGTGGGAGCTGATTGGATCATGGGGGGTGGTTTCTAATGGTTTAGCACCATCCCTTTATTTCTGCTTGTCTAAAAGTGTGTAGCACCTAACTCCACCCCTCCTACCAACAAGTGAAGATGTGCTTGCTTCCCCTTTGCCCTCCACCATGATTGTAAGTTTCCCGAGGCCTCCCAAGCCATGCCTGCTTTACAGCCTGTGGAACTGTAAGTTAATTAAACTTCTTTTCTTTATAAATTACCCAGTCTCGGGTAGTTGTTTATAGCAGTGTGAGAATGAACTAATATACTCACCTTTGTAAATGCCTAGTCAAAAAAGGAAAAGTCCCTAAGTTCTTCTGAAGCTTTAACAGTGTTTAGATGTCAAAATGAATATATCTTAAAGTCACAGTATGCATCTTGCTTCATTTTATAGAACAAGCTTTCAAGAATTTCTACACATAACTCAAAAAATAATTTATACTAAGACCCCTCAAAGACATAGCAGACATAGCTGGAGAAGCAGTTGTATAATAATGCAAAAATGACCTAACATGAAATCCTTTTTCCTCTAAGGACCTAACATTGCTATGTAGCCAGTATTTTGTTGTGTTTTTGTATTTTGAATTTTTGTATGTACACAGTGGGTATATATATTTATGGGGTATATGACATGTTTTGATACAGGCATGCAATGGATAATAATCACATCTGGGTAAATGGAGTATCCGTAACTCCAATATGTGTCATTTGTTTTATAAACAACATAATTATTATATTGTTAGTTATTTTAAAGTATACAATCTATTTTTGACTATAGTCCTCATGTTTTGGTATCAAATACTAGACCTTACTCATTGTTTCTGTTTTCTGTGCCATTAACCATCCCCACTTCTCAATCTCCCACTACCTTTCTCAACCTCTGGTAACCATCTTTCTATTCTCTATCTCCATGAGCTCAATTGCTTGATTTTTAGATCCCACAAGTAAGTGAGAAAGTGGTGATTGTCTTTCTGTTCTTGGTTTATATCACTTAAAATAGTAATCTCCAATTCCCTCCATTTTGTTGCAAATGACTGGATCTCATTCTTTTTATGGCTGAATACTACTCCATTGTGTATAAGTACCACATTTTCTTAACCCACTCAACTGTTCATGGACACTTAGGTTACTTCCAAATCTTGGCTATTGTGTACAGTGTGGCAACAAACATGAGATTGTAGATATCTCTTTGATATACTGATTTGCTTTTTTTACTGTATATACCCAGCAGTAGGACTGCTGAATCATATGGTAGTTCTACTTTTAGTTTTTTGAGGAACCTCCAAACTGTTCTGTATAGTGGCTGTATTAATTTACATTCCCACCAACAGTGTATGAATGATCCCTTTTCTCCTCATCCTTACCAGCATGTATTATTGCCTGACCTTTGGATAAAAGCCATATTAACTGGGGTGAGATTATATCTCACTGTAGTTTTTATTTGCATTTCTCTAATGATCAGTGATGTTTAGCACACTTTCATATCTGTTTGCAACTCGTATGTCTTCTTTTGACAAATGATTATTCAAATCTTTTGCCTACGTTTTAATTGGATTATTAGAATTTTTCATATAGAGTTGTTTTTTGTTTGTTTGAGGCAGTCTCACTCTGTCAACCACACTGAAGTGCAGTGGTACAATCTTGGCTCACTGCAACCTCCACCTTTTGGGTTCAAGTGATTTTCGTGTCTCAGCTTCCTGAGAAGCATGTCTTACAGATCTTACACATCTGTGCCACTACTCCCGGCTAATTTTTGTACTTTTAGTAGACACGGGGTTTCACCTTGTTGCTCAGGCAGGTCTCAAACTCCTAGCCTCAAGTGATCTGCCCATCTTAGTCTCCCAAAGTGCTGGGATTACAGGTGTGAGCCACCATGCGTGGCCCCTATAGAGTGGTTTGAGCCTCTCATATATGCTTTTTACCAATCCCCTGTCAGATGGGTAGTTTGCAAATATTTTCTCCCACTCTTTGGGTTGTCTCTTCACTTTGTTTATTGTTTCCTTTGTTGTGAAGAAACTTTTTAACCTGATATGATCCCATTTGTCCATGATTACTTTTGTTGCCTGTGCTTTTGGGGTATTTCTCAAGAAATTTTTGCCCAGACCAATGTCCTGGAGAGTTTCTACAGTGTTTTCTTGTAGTCGTTTCATAGTTTGAGGTATTAGAGTTAAGTCTTTATTGTGAAATGGTTTTTGTATATGGCAAGAGATAGGGGTCAAGTTTCATTCTTCTGCATATGGAGTCCAGTTTTGCCAGCACCATTTATTGAAGTGACTCTCTTTTCCCCAGTGTATGTTCTTGGCACCTTTGTCAAAAATGAGTTCACTGTAGGTGTGATGATTTGTTTCTGGGTTCTCTATTCTGTTACCTTGGTTTATGTGTTTGTTTTTATGCCAGTACCATGCTGTTTTGATTAGTATAGCTCTGTATTATAATTTGAAGTCAGGTAATGTGATTCCTCTAGTTTTGTTCTTTACACTTAGGATAGCTATGGCTATTCTGGGTCTTTTGTGGTTACCTACGAATTTTAGAATTTTTTTTATTTCTGTGAAGAATGTCATTGATATTTTTATATTAATTGAATCTGCAGATTGTTTTGGACAGTATGAACATTTTAATGATATCGATTATTTCAATCCATGAACATGGAATATTTTTTCCATTTTTTGTGTCGTCTTCAATTTCTTTCATCAATGTTTTATATTTTCATTGTAGAAAACTTTAAGATCTTTGGTTAATTCCTAGGTATTTGTGGCTATTGTAAATGGAATTACTTCTTATATTTCTTCTTCATATTATTTGTTGTTGACATATAGAAATGCTACTGACTTTGTATGTTGATTTTGCATCCTGCAACTTTACTGAATTTGTTTATCAGTCCTAACAGTTTTTTGGTGATGTCTTTAAAACTCTTTGAATTCAACATCATATCATTTGCAAACAGGGATAATTTGACTTCTTCATTTTGAGTTTGGATAACTTTAGGTATTTTTCTTGGCTGGTTGCTCTAGCTAAGACTCCCAGTACTATGTTGAATAACAGTGGTGAAAGTGGCATCAATGCAGTGCTCCATATCTTATAGAAAAGGCATTCAGTTTTTCCTCATTCAGTATGATACTAGCTGTGGTTCAGTCTTTTATTGTGTTGAAGTATGTTCCTTCTATACTAAGTCCTTTTGATGGCTTTTATCTTGAAAGGATGTTGAATTATATCAAATGCTTTTTCAGCATCAATTGAAATGATCATATGGTTGTTATCCTTTATTCTGTTGATATAATGTGTCACGTTGTTTGATTTGCATATATTGAACCATCATTGCATTCCAGAAAAAATTCTCACTTGGTCAGGATGAATGATCTTTCTAATATAGTGCTGAATTCTGTTTGCTAATATATTTTTGAAAAATTTTGGAGATCTATCTTCGGGGTGGAGCCAAGATGGCCGAATAGGAACAGCTCCGGTCTCCAGCTCCCAGCCCCAGTGACAGAGAAGACGGGTGATTTCTGCATTTCTGCTTGTGGTACTGGTTTCATCTCACTAGGGAGTGCCTAACAGTGGGTGCAGGACAGTCGGTGAAGCGCACTGTGCGCGAGCCGAAGCAGGGCGAGGCATTGACTCACTCGGGAAGTGCAAGGGGTCAGGGAGTTCCCTTTCCTAGTCAAAGAAAGGGGAAGCAGACGGCACCTGGAATATCGGGTCAGTCCCACCCTAACTGCGCTTTTCCAACGGGCCTGGAAAACGGCACACTAGGAGATTGTGTCCCGCACCTGGCTCGGAGGGTCCTATGCCCACGGAGTCTCGCTAATTGCTAGCACAGCAGTCTGAGATCAAGCTGCGAGGCGGCAGCGAGGCTGGGGGAGGGGCGCCCGCCATTGCCCAGGCTTGCTTAGGTAAACAAAGCAGCCAGAAAGCTCGAACTGGGTGGAGCCCACCACAGCTCAAGGAGGCCTGCCTGCCTCTGTAGGCTCCACCTCTGGGGGCAGGGCACAGACAAACAAAAACTCTGCAAGAACTTCCACAGACTTAAATGTCCCTGTCTGACTGACAGCTTTGAAGAGAGTAGTGGTTCTCCCAGCACGCAGCTGGAGATCTGAGAACAGTCAGACTGCCTCCTAAAGTGGGTCCCTCACCCCTGAGCAGCCTAACTGGGAGGCACCCCCCCAGTAGGGACAGACTGACACCTCATTCAACCCGGTACTTCTCTGAGACAAAACTTTCAGAGGAACTATCAGACAGCTGAATTTGTGGTCTCACGAAAATCCGCTGTTCTGCAGCCACCGCTGCTGACACCCAGCCAAACAGGGTCTGGAGTGCACCTCTAGTAAACTCCAACAGACCTGCAGCTGAGGGTCCTGTCTGGTAGAAGGAAAACTAACAAACAGAAAGGACATCCACACCAAAAACCCATCTGTACATCACCATCATCAAAGACAAAAAGTAGATAAAACCAAAAAGATGGGGAAAAAACAGACCAAAAAAACTGGAAACTCTAAAAAACAGAGCACCTCTCCTCCTCCAAAGGAACGCAGTTCCTCACCAGCAACGGAACAAAGCTGGATGGAGGATGACTTTGATGAGTTGAGAGAAGAAGGCTTCAGACGATCAAACTACTCTGAGCTACGAGAGGAAATTCAAAACAACAGCAAAGAAGTTAAAAAATTTGAAAAAAAATTAGAAGAATGGATAACTAGAATAACCAATGGAGAGAAGGGCTTCAAGGAGCCGATGGAGCTGAAAGCCAAGTTTCGAGAACTACACGAAGATTGCAGAAGCCTCCGTAGCAGATGCGATCAACTGGAAGAAAGGGTATCGCTGATGGAAGATGAAATGAATGAAATGAAGAGAGAAGGGAAGTTTAGAGAAAAAAGGATAAAAAGAAATGAACAAAGCCTCCAAGAAATTTGGGACTATGTGAAAAGACCAAACCTACGTCTGATTGGTGTACCTGAAAATGATGGGGAGAATGGAACCAAGTTGGAAAACACTCTGCAAGATATTATCCAGGAGAACTTCCCCAATCTAACAAGGCAGGCCAGCATTCAGATTCAGGAAATACAGAGAACGCCACAAAGATACTCCTCGAGAAGGGCAACTCCAAGACACATTATTGTCAGATTCACCAAAGTTGAAATGAAAGAAAAAATGTTAAGGGCAGCCAGAGAGAAAGGTCGGGTTACCCACAAAGGGAAGCCCATCAGACTAACAGCTGATCTCTCGGCAGAAACTCTACAAGCCAGAAGAGAGTGGGGGCCGATATTCAACATTCTTAAAGAAAAGAATTTTCAACCCAGAATCTCCTATCCCGCCAAACTAAGCTTCATAAGTGAAGGAGAAATAAAACACTTTACAGACAAGCAAACGCTGAGTGATTTTGTCACCACCAGGCCTGCCCTAAAAGAGCTCCTGAAGGAAGCACTAAACATGGAAAGGAACAACCGGTACCAGCCACTGCAAAAACATGCCAAATTGTAAAGACCATCGAGACTAGGAAGAAACTATAGCAACTAACGAGCAAAATAACCAACTAACATCATAATGACAGGATCAGATTCACACATAACAATATTAACGTTAAATGTAAATGGGCTAAATGCTCCAATCAAAAGACACAGACTGGCAAACTGGATAAGGAGTCAGGACCCATCAGTGTGCTGTATTCAGGAAACCCATCTCACGTGCAGAGACACACATAGACTCAAAATAAAGGGATGGAGGAAGATCTATCAAGCAACTGGAAAACAAAAAAAGGCAGGGGTTGCAATCCTAGTCTCTGATAAAATAGACTTTAAACCAACAAAGATCAAAAGAGACAAAGAAGGCCATTACATAATGGTAAAGGGATCAATTCATCAAGAAGAGCTAACTATCCTAAATATATATGCACCCAACACAGGAGCACCCAGATTCATAAAGCAAGTCCTGAGTGACCTACTAAGGGACTTAAACTCCCACACAATAATAATGGGAGATTTTAACACCCCACTGTCAGCATTAGACAGATCAACGAGACAGAAAGTTAACAAGGATATCCAGGAATTGAACTCAGCTCTACATAAAGTGGACCTAATAGACATCTACAGAACTCTCCACCCCAAGTCAACAGAATATACATTTTTTTCAGCACCACACCACACCTATTCCAAAATTGACCACATAGTTGGAAGTAAAGCTCTCCTCAGCAAATGTAAAAGAACAGAAATTATAACAAACTGTCTCTCAGACCACAGTGCAATCAAACTAGAACTCAGGATTAAGAAACTCACTCAAAACCGCTCTACTACATGGAAACTGAACAACCTGCTCCTGAATGACTATTGGGTACATAATGAAATGAAGGCAGAAATAAAGATGTTCTTTGAAACCAACGAGAACAAAGACACAACATACCAGAATCTCTGGGACACATTCAAAGCAGTGTGTAGAGGGAAATTTATAGCACTAAATGCCCACAAGAGAAAGCAGGAAAGATCCAAAATTGACTCCCTAACATCACAATTAAAAGAACTAGAAAAGCAAGAGCAAACACATTCAAAAGCTAGCAGAAGGCTAGAAATAACTAAAATCAGAGCAGAACTGAAGGAAATAGAGACACAAAAAACCCTTCAAAAAATTAATGAATCCAGGAGCTGGTTTTTTGAAAAGATCAACAAAATTGATGGACCGCTAGCAAGACTAATAAAGAAGAAAAGAGAGAAGAATCAAATAGATGCAATAAAAAACGAAAAAGGGGATATCACCACCGATCCCACAGAAATACAATCTACCATCAGAGAATACTACAAACACCTCTATGCAAATAAACTAGAAAATCTAGAAGAAATGGATAAATTCCTCGACAAATACACCCTCCCAAGACTAAACCAGGAAGAAGTTGAATCTCTGAATAGACCAATAACAGGTTCTGAAATTGTGGCAATAATCAATAGCTTACCAACCAAAAAGAGTCCAGGACCTGATGGATTCACAGCTGAATTCTACCAGAGGTACAAGGAGGAACTGGTACCATTCCTTCTGAAACTATTCCAATCGATAGAAAAAGAGGGAATCCTCCCTAACACATTTTATGAAGCCAGCATCGTCCTGATACCAAAACCTGGCAGAGACATAACCAAAAAAGAGAATTTCAGACCAATATCCTTGATGAACATTGATGCAAAAATCCTCAATAAAATACTGGCAAACCGAATCCAGCAGCACATCAAAAAGCTTATCCACCATGATCAAGTGGGCTTCATCCCTGGGATGCAAGGCTGGTTCAACATACGCAAATCAATAAATGTAATCCAGCATATAAACAGAACCAAAGACAAAAACCACATGATTATCTCAATAGATGCAGAAAAGGCCTTTGACAAAATTCAACAACCCTTCATGCTAAAAACTCTCAATAAATTAGGTATTGATGGGACGTATCTCAAAATAATAAGAGCTATCTACGACAAACCCACAGCCAATATCATACTGAATGGGCAAAAACTGGAAGCATTCCCTCTGAAAACTGGCACAAGACAGGGATGCCCTCTCTCACCGCTCCTGTTCAACATAGTGCTGGAAGTTCTGGCCAGAGCAATCAGGCAGGAGAAGGAAATAAAAGGTATTCAATTAGGAAAAGAGGAAGTCAAATTGTCCCTGTTTGCAGATGACATGATTGTATATCTAGAAAACCCCATTGTCTCAGCCCAAAATCTCCTTAAGCTGATTAGCAACTTCAGCGAAATCTCAGGATACAAAATTAATGTACAAAAATCACAAGCATTCTTGTACACCAATAACAGACAAACAGAGAGCCAAATCATGAGTGAACTCCCATTCACAATTGCTTCAAAGAGAATAAAATACCTAGGAATCCAACTTACAAGGGATGTGAAGGACCTCTTCAAGGAGAACTACAAACCACTGCTCAATGAAATAAAAGAGGATACAAACAAATGGAAGAACATTCCATGCTCATGGGTTGGAAGAATCAATATCGTGAAAATGGCCATACTGCCCAAGGTAATTTATAGATTCAATGCCATCCCCATCAAGCTACCAATGACTTTCTTCACAGAATTGGAAAAAACTACTTTAAAGTTCATATGGAACCAAAAAAGAGCCCGCATCGCCAAGTCAATCCTAAGCCAAAAGAACAAAGCTGGAGGCATCACGCTACCTGACTTCAAACTATACTACAAGGCTACAGTAACCAAAACAGCATGGTACTGGTACCACAACAGAGACATAGATCAATGGAACAGAACAGAGCCCTCAGAAATGATGCCACATAGCTACAACTATCTGATCTTTGACAAACCTGACAAAAACAAGAAATGGGGAAAGGATTCCCTATTTAATAAATGGTGCTGGGAAAACTGGCTAGCCATATGTAGAAAGCTGCAACTGGATCCCTTCCTTACACCTTATACAAAAATTAATTCAAGATGGATTAAAGACTTATATGTTAGACCTAAAACCATTAAAATCCTACAAGAAAACCTAGGCAATACCATTCAGGACATAGGCGTGGGCAAGGACTTCATGTCTAAAACACCAAAAGCAATGGCAACAAAAGCCAAAATCGACAAATGGGATCTCATTAAACTAAAGAGCTTCTGCACAGCAAAAGAAACTATCATCAGAATGAACAGGCAACCTACAGAATCGGAGAAAATTTTTGCAACCTACTCATCTGACAAAGGGCTAATATCCAGAATCTATAATGAACTCAAACAAATTTACAAGAAAAAAACAAACAACCCCATCAAAAAGTGGGCAGAGGACATGAACAGACACTTCTCAAAAGAAGACATTTATGCAGCCAGAAAACACATGAAGAAATGCTCATCATCACTGGCCATCAGAGAAATGCAAATCAAAACCACAGTGAGATACCATCTCACACCAGTTAGAATGGCCATCATTAAAAAATCAGGAAACAACAGGTGCTGGAGAGGATGTGGAGAAATAGGAACACTTTTACACTGTTGGTGGGACTGTAAACTAGTTCAACCATTGTGGAAGTCAGTGTGGCGATTCCTCAGGGATCTCGAACTAGAAATACCATTTGACCCAGCCATCCCATTACTGGGTATATACCCAAAGGACTATAAATCATGCTGCTATAAAGACACATGCACACGTATGTTTATTGCGGCACTATTCACAATAGCAAAGAGTTGGAACCAACCCAAATGTCCAACAATGATAGACTGGATTAAGAAAATGTGGCACATATACACCATGGAATACTATGCAGCCATAAAAAATGATGAGTTCGTGTCCTTTGTAGGGACATGGATGAAACTGGAAAACATCATTCTCAGTAAACTATCGCAAGGACAAAAAACCAAACACCGCATGTTCTCACTCATAGGTGGGAATTGAACAATGAGAACTCATGGACACAGGAAGGGGAACATCACACTCCGGGGACTGTTGTGGGGTGGGGGGAGGGGGGAGGGACAGCATTAGGAGATACACCTAATGCTAAATGACGAGTTAATGGGTGCAGGAAATCAACATGGCACATGGATACATATGTAACAAACCTGCACATTGTGCACATGTACCCTAAAACCCTAAAGTATAATTAAAAAAAAAAAAAAAAAAAAGAAAAATTTTGTATCAATATTCATCAGATATTGTCCTGTATTTTCTTTCTTTTTTCTTTATTTTTCTTTCTTTCTTTCTTCTTTTTCTTTTTTTCCTTTCTTTCCTTCCTTCCTTCCTTCCTTCTCTTTCTTTCTTTCTTTCTTTCTTCCTTTTCTTTCTTCCTTTCTTCCTTTCTTCCTTTCTTTCTTTCTTTCTTTTCTTTCTTCCTTTCTTTCTTTCTTTCTTTCATGTGTCCTTGTGTGATTTTGGCACCAGGGTAATATTGGCCTTATAGAATGATTTTGGAACCATTCGCTCCTCCTCTATTTATCAGAATAGTTTGAGTAAAATTGGTATTACCATTTCTTTTTTATTATTATACTTTAAGTTCTGGGTTACATGTGCAGAACATGCAGTTTTGTTACATAAGTATAGACATGCCCTGGTGGTTTGCCGCACCCGTCAACCCGTCACCTACATTAAGTATTTCTCCTAATGTTGTCCCTCTCCTACTCCCCCACCCACAGACAGGTCTCGGTGTGTGATGTTCCCCTCCCTGTGTCTATGTGTTCTTATTGTTCAACTCCCACTTAGGAAGGAGAACATGCAGTGTTTGGTATTAGCATTTCTTTAAATGTTTGGTAAAATTCAGCAGTGAAGCCGTTGGGTTCCAGGCTTTTATTTACTGATAGACATTTTGTTATGGCTTTGATCTTTTTACTTGTAATTGGTCTGTTCAGGTTTTGGATTTCTTCATGGTTCAATCTTGGTTGTATGTGTCTAGAAATTTGTCTATTTCTTCTAGATTTTCCAATTTATTGGCATATAATTGCTTGTAGTAGCCACTAATAATCCTTTGAATTCCTGCAGTATAAGTTGTAATGTCTCATTTTCATCTATGATTTTTATTTAAATCTTCTCCATTTTTTTCTTAGTCTGGCTAAAAGTTTGTCAATTTTGTTTAACTTTTCAAAATACCAACGTTTTCTTTCATTTTGTATTGTTTTCTTCATTTCGATTTGTAACGAGTATTTTGGATTAATACTAGTTACAAGTATAGGGAAAGAAGTTTATTTCCCTAAAGTGACACACTATCAATCTTTCCTATAATTTGTCATAAATTTTGCAGCTCTAAGTTATCATTTTTAATGGGAGAAATCACTGGCATAGAAATCCAGAACAAAATTCATCTCAAAATTCTTTATAATTTGTCTTTAGAACACATCAAAGTTATAGTAAATTATTTGCCTTTCTAACCTTATTTTATATATCAAATATGTGAATTTATCTGATCTCTTTATTAGTGCCTAAAAGCAAATTGTCAGTATTTGTAGAATGAGTCATCTAATCAAACAGAGAGCTTTAGGAGCAAGCATATAATGTTCTCTTCCTCCATATTCCCAACGTAAACATCATTCCATAAAGGCACTGGTTTTAAATCAGATAATCCTGGGCTAAAATTTCAGCTTTACTACTAAATCATTATATATCCTTGGACAAATTACTTAAATTATCCTCTCTAAAGTGCTTCTAATTATATCTATCATAAAGGGATGATGGAAAGATAAAATGAGATGTACCTGAGGTGCCTATCTCAGTGTTTGGCCCATTATAGGCATCCATCCTTCTTTCTTGCTTTTCCCCTCTCTCTCTTTTTTCTTTTTTTCTTTTTTTTTTTTTCTGCCTAGTAGCTAAAATCAATACCACTGCTAAGTTTATGAACATGCAGTCTCTCTTGGAGATGTAGTAAAAATAGGATGAATTCAGTATAAATAAGATTGCTTCAAATCTCACAGCAGAGACAGACTCCGTAGCTCCTCCTTGGAGCAGTTTAATCCAACTAAATCTAACAAGCACATTTCTCTGACCCACACCCTCTATTCTTTCAACATAAGTGAACATGCCTTTGCCAATAGAGTCGTTTTCCTTTCTGCACAAGCATCACCAAATATTTATTTTGTAGTAAAAATATCAGTGATCTTATTTCATATCTCAAAACCATCATCTCCACTTTAAAGTAAGAAATGCCAGTACTAAGAAATGTTTCATATTGACAAAATTGAATAAATCATAGTAGACAAATACATACCTTGGTTTAAACAATCAAATATAAAAAAGAATACAACAATTATTTGTCTTACACAAAAGGATTCTTTGCCTTATGGAAATATTTGACGCAGAGTACTTTTCAATATCAAGCTCTCCAGTGCATTGGTTTCAACTATTTTTTAAATGCAAAGAGTATGTTTGATAATTATTTAAAAGTAGAGAATAGGAGAAAATGCATATTAACTACCTTTCAGTCTCTTTTTTTGTCCTATCCATACATTTTAAATGTAATTAGAATATTAACCTTACTTTCAAAATAATTCTGTAGCTCATTTACATATATGTTTTCACAAACTTTCATTTTCTTCATGACAGCCCAAGTTCATTCAGTAAACTATTTTTATTGACACTATTGTTGGATACTTAACTAGTTTCTAAAGTTCAGAATTAGACACAGTATAATACTTTGATTTATATTTTATCCATAAAGTTCATTCAATGCATGAATTAATTTGGTTGAACCTCTTGTTAAATATGTTAAGCATTTAACTTGTTTTCAAAGTTTTAAGATTATAATTAACACTTCTATTCACATTTTTATCTATGAAGCTTTTTCCATGCACAGGATTATTTCACTTGATTATAATACCCATTGTGAAGCCACTGGGTGAAGGTGTACCAATATTTTTGAGATCCTTGACACGTATTTGCCATTTTGGTTTTCAAAAAGGAGTACCAATTTATGCCAACATCAGTAACGTATTACAGCAACTGTTTCAATCTACCCTTCTCAGCACTATTATCATTTTGTTTTAGTTTTGCTGACTTTACAGCTAAACATTTTATCTCATTTTATCATATAACTTTTATTATCAATTCACTTTTTCAATGTTCGTTAACTAGTTGTCTTTCTTATTTAGTATACTTTCTGTTCATCTGGTTCTTTGTTGAAGGCTTATTGTCCTGTTAAAGGGGAAAACTCTAGAAATTGAGCTGAAGTATAAAAATATTATTCTGACATGAAATGGATCACTTCTAGTCTTGGAAAAACCTATTAAATACCAAAATTCAAAATCTCCCTATCACCAATCCACCCTTCATGTTCATTGTCAATACCACACGTATTCTTGTTAACCCAGTCTATCAGGTCCTTCTTGCCCATCCTTCATAACATTCACTATTCTTTTACTCTATTCCTACTCTCGGGGTTAAGCAATGACAGAAGAAACATGGTAACCAAGATGTCTAGCTTCCTATGGGCCCATCAATTCTAACTACTGCTGGGCCCTGCTTAGCTGTTTTTTATTTATTTGTTTGTTTATTTATTTATTTATTTATTTATGATCTTAGCCTGTTCCCTAGCCAATTTTCAACTGACTCTGTTCAATTGTCCTCAGGGATGTTTCAAATTTCCCCTCACTCCTTGTGGGTAAGTTTTCCTCCTGCCTTATACTTTCAAATCTGACTTTCCCTAACCTTCCCAGACATTAAAATTTCTCTTTATTTTTATTCTTTTCTCCTAATTCCATCCACCCTCAGAACACCATATGCTCTTTCCAATGCTAACTTCTTCCCTGGATCACTGACTTTTCTATTTCCTCCATGACCTTTGCTTCATTTCCCAATCACCAAGGTTAGAGATCCCATGGCTAGCTTTAATCCTGCTCAGGTCTTTATAGGCACAAACAACTCATTAATTCCTAAATCCTGTAACTTTTTTTCTTTTTTGGTAGAGAGAGGCTCCTAAATCCATCTTTTCCTTTCCAAAACTTCTGTCCCATTTTAGGCCCTCTCAATCACTTTTTGATTTCATATGAATTTTAGGATTTTTTTCTATGAAGAATAATAGCGGTATTTTAATGGGAATTGCATTGAATTTGTAGATTGCTTTTGGCAGTTTGGTCATTTTAACAATATTGATTGTATCCATCCATGAGCATGGGATGTGTTTCCATTTTTGTGTTATCTAAGATTTCTTTCAGCAGTGTTTTGCAATCTTCCTTGTAGAGGTCTTTCTACTCCTTGGTTAGGTATATTCCTAAGTGGGGTTTTTTTTTTTTCAGCTAACATAAAAGGGGTTGAGTTCTTGATTTGATTCTCCACTTGGTCACTGTTGGTGTATAGAAGAGCTACTGATTTGTGTATATTAATCTTGGATCTGGAAATTTTGCTGAATTCTTTTATCAGTTCTAGGAGCTTTCTGGAGGAGTCCTTAGGGTGTTCAAGATAAATGATCATATCATCTGCAAACAGTGACCGACTGACTTCCTCTTTACCAATTTGGATGCCCTTTATTTCTTTCTCTTGTCTGATTGCAATGGCTAAGACTTCCAGTACTACGTTGAAGAGAAGTGGTGACAGTGGGCATCCGTATCTTGCTCTAGTTCTCAGTGGGAATGCTTTCAACTTTTCCCCATTCTGTATTATGTTGGCTGTGGGTTTGTCATAGGTGGCTTTTATTACATTAAGGTATGTCCTTTGTATGCCGATTTTGCTGAGAGTTTTAATCATAAAGTGATGCTGGATTTTGTTGAATGCTTTTTCTGCATCTACTGAGCTGATTACGTAATTTTTGTTTTTAATTCTGTTTATGTGGTGCATCACATTTATTGACTTGTGTATGTTAAACCATCCCTGCATCCCTGGTATGCAATCCATTTGATCATGATGGATTATCTTTTTGATATTTTGTTGGATTCAGTTAGCTAGTATTTTCTTAAGGATTTTAGCATCTATGTTCATCAAGGATATTGGTCTGTAGTTTTCTTTTTTGGTTGTGTCCTTTCCTGGTTTTGGTATTAGGGTGATGCTGGCTTCATAGAATGAGTTAGAGAGGTTTCCTTCTTTCATTATCTTGTGGAATAGAGTCCAAAACACTGGTATTAATTCTTCTTTGAAAGTCTAGTAGAATTCTGCTGCGAATCAGTCTAATCCTGGACTTTTTTGTTGGTAATTTTTAAATTACCATTTCAATCTTGATGCCTGTTATTGGTCTTTTAAATGTATCTGATTCTTTCTGATTTAAGCTAGGAAAGTGATATTTTTCCAGGAATTTATCCATTCTCTTCTAGGTTTTCTAGTTTATGTGCATAGAGGCGTTCATATTAGCCTTGAATGATCTTTTGTATTTCAGTGGTGTCAGTTACAATATTTCCTGTTTCATTTCTTAGTGAAGTTATTTGGATTTTCTTTATTCTTTTCTTGGTTAATCTTGCTAATGGTCTGTCAATTTTAATCTTTTCAAAGAACCAGCTTTTTGTTTCATTTATCTTTTGTATTTTTTTGTTTCAATTTAATTTAGTTATGTTCTGATCTTGGTTATTTCTTTCTTCTGCTGGGTTTGGGTTTGGTTTGTTCTTGTTTCTCTAGTTCTTTGAAGTGTGACCTTAGATTGTTTGTGCTCTTTCAGACTTTTTGATGTAGGCGTTCAGAGCCATAAACTTTCCTTTTAGCACCACCTTTGCTGTATCCCAGAGGTTTTGATAGGTTGTGTCATTACTGTCATTCAGTTTAAAGAATTTTTTAATTTCCATCTTGATTTTGTTTTTAACCCAATGCTCATTCAGGAGCAGGTTATTTAATTTCTATGTATTTGCATGGTTTTGAAGGTTCCTTTTGGAGTTGATTTCCAGTTTTATTCCACTGTGGTCTCAGAAAGTGCTTGATATAATATCAATTTTCTTAAATTTATAGAGGCTCATTTTATGGCCTATCATATGGTCTATGTTGGAGAAAGTGTCATGTGCCGTTGAATAGAATGTGTATTCTGCAGTTGGATAAAATGTTCTGTATATATCTGTTAAGTTCATTTGCTCCAAGGTATAGTTTAAATCCATTGTTTCTTTGTTGACTTTCTGTGTTGATGACCTGTCTAGTGCTGTCAGTGGGATATTGAATTCCCCCACTATTATTGTGCTGCTGTCTATCTCATTTCTTAGGTCTATTAGTAATTGTTTTATAAATTTCAAAGCTCCAGTGTTAGGTGCATATATGTTTAAGATTGTGATATTTTCCTGTTGGACAAGGTCTTTCACCATTATATAATGTCCCTCTTTGTCTCTTTTACCACTGTTGCATTAAAGTTTGTTTTGTCTGATATAAGAATAGTTGCCCCTGCTCTCATTTGGTGTCCATTTGCATGAAATGCCTTTTTCCACCCCTTTACTTTATGTGCCTCCTTATGTGTTAGGTGAGTCTCCTGAAGGCAGCAGATAGTTGGTTGGTGAGTTCTTATCCATTCTGCAGTTCTGTATCTTTCAAGTGAAGCATTTAAGCCATTTACATTCAGTGTTAGCATGGAAATGTGAGGTACCATTGCATTCATTGTGCTCTTTGTTGCCTGTGTACTCTAGGTTTTTTCATTGTTGTTTTTTGCTTTTGCTTTCAAGCTTGTATTTTTGTTCTATAGGTCCTGTGTGATTTATGCCTTAAAGAGGTTCTGTTTTGATGTGTTTCCAGGATTCCTTTTAAGATTTAGAGCTCCTGTAGTGGTGGCTTGATAATGGCGAATTCTCTCAGCATTTTTTTGTCTGAAAAGAGCTGAATCTTTCCTTCATATATGATGCTTAGTTTCACTGGATACAAAATTGTTGGCTGATAATAATTTTGTTTAAGGAGGCTGAAGATAGGGCCCTAATCCCTTCTAGCTTGTAAGGTTTTTGCTGAGAAATCTGCAGTTAATCTGATAGGTTTTCCTTTATAGGTTACCTAGTGCTTCTGTCTCACAGCTCTTAAGATTATTTCCTTTCTCTTAACTTTGGATAACCTGATGACAATGTGCCTAAGGGGAAGATCTTTTTGCAATGGATTTCCCAGGTGTTCTTTGTGCTTCTTGTATTTGGATGTATATATCTCTAGCTAAGCCAGGGAAGTTTTCCTTGATTATTCCCCCAAATATGTTTTCCAAGATTTTAGAATTCTCTTCTTCCTCAGGAACTCCAATTATTCTTAGGTTTGGTCGTTTAACATAATCTCAGACTTCTTGGAGGCTTTGTTTGTATTTTCTTATTCTTTTTTCTTTGTCTTTGTTGGATCGGGTTAATTCAAAGACCTTGTCTTCGAGCTCTGAATTTCTTTCTTCTACTTGTTCAATTCTATTGCTGAGACTTTCCAAAGCATTTGGTGTTTCTAAAAGTGCATCCAAAGTTTCCTGAATTTTTGATTGTTTTTTCTTTAAACTGTCTATTTCATTGAATATTTCTCCCTTTACTTCTCGTATCATTTTTTGGATTTCCTTATACTGGGCTTTGCCTTTCTCTGTTCCCTCCCTGATTAGCTTAATAACTAACCCCCTGAATTCTTTTTCAGGTAAATCAGGGATTTCTTCTTGATTTGGATCATTGCTGGTGAACTAGTGTGATTTTTTTGCAGATGTTGAAGGGCACTGTTTCATCATATTACCACTGTTGGTTTTCTGGTTCCTCCTCACTTGGGTAGGCTCTGTCAGAGGGAAGGTCTAAGGCTGAAGGTTGTTCAGATTATTTTGTCCCATGGGGTGCTCCCTTGATGTAGTACTCTCCCCCTTTTCCTATGGATGTGGCTTCCTGTGAGCCAAACTGCAGTGATTGTTGTCTCTCTTCTGGGTCTAGCTACCCAGCGAGTCTACCCAGCTCCGGGCTGGTACTGGGGGTTGTCTGCACAGAGTCTTGCAATGTGAGCCACCTATGGGTCTCTCGGCCATGCATACCAGCGCCTGGTCTGGTGGAGGAGGTGGAGGCTGCAATGGACTCCGTGAAGGTCCTAAGCTTTGGTGGTTTAATGCTCTATTTTTAGGCTGGCTGGCCAGGAGGTGGCGCTTTCCAGAAACCATCAGCTGTAGTATTGTGGAGAGGGACCGGCAGTGGGCAGGGCCCTAGAACTTCCAAGATTATATGCCTTTTGTCTTCCACTACCAGGGTGGAAAGGGAAGGACCATCAGGTGGGGGAGGGGCTGGGCATGTCTGAGCTCAGACTCTCCTCGGGTGGGTCTTGCTGTGGCTGCTGTGAGGGGTGGGGGTGAGATTCCCAGGTCGCTGGAGTTCTATACCTAGGATGGCTTCCTCTGCTGAGTCACGCAGATTGTCAGGGAAGTCCCGTAAAATCAGCAGTCATAGGCCTCACTCAACTCAGTCATAGGCACTTTTTGCTATAAAGGACTGTCTCTGACTTAATCTGAATACTTAATAAAAATGAAAATCTTACTGATTAAAAAAGTTCAGCAGCAATAAAATGACCTATAAACTGAAGGGTTGGTCTCACTTCCACCAAGTCCCCCTCCAACAGCCCCGAGTCTGTTTCCAGGTGGAGGGCAAGAGGGTCTTAAAAATTTGCCCAAGGCTATCCACCTCCCAGCTGCGAAAGAAAAGAAAAGGGTTCTTACCTTGCCTGTGAAGTCTGCAAGTGAGATTTGCACCCTCCCCCCAGTTCTGGCCAGGAGGCTTCTTGCCCTGTTCGAATTGTTACACAATTTGGCTACAGAATTCCTTCTTTCTGTGGAGTTTTAACCCCTGCTCCTCTGGCCACCCTCCCGATGGATCCCTGTGGTGCCTGGAAGAAATGAGCTGCTTGGGGACCCAGCGAGATCCCAGGGCCTTCCTGTTGCTTCTTCTACCCCTGTATTTCGCTGGGCTCTCTAACTTGACTCAGCTCCAGGTAAATTTGGAAACTTCTCCCGCAAACAGACCTTCAGTTTCTCCAGTGAGGGTGTGTTCGGGAGAGGAGGGTCTCCCTTTTTCACTTCCTCAGTTGGGGCACTCACAGTATTTGGGGTATCTCCTGAGTCCTACAGGAGCAGTCCACTTCCTTGAGAGGGTCTGTGGGTCCTCTCAGGATTGCTGGTTTGTTCTTGCAGTCTGTTTGGGGCTAAAATTCACAGTGCAAGCCTCCAGATACTGCTCTGTCTGGATTGCAGATGCTGCAATCTAGTCCTTTTACTATCTTATTTAAAGAAAAGTGCCTTACCTCACTTTTCTTATGGCTCAAATTATACAAAGCCTAAAATATAACATTTTATCCTCGGGAAAAGAAAGTTCAGCAAGAAAACCATTTCACAATGACATAAACACAGTACTAGTAAATTTTTGTTTAGTGAAAACAGACAATAACACAGCCTTTAAAAATAGGAGAGGGAATTGGAGTGCAAAGAATCTGTCTAACATACAGTTAGTTGCTAAGAACAAAACATAAAATGATAGAGCAAGAGACACGCATTTTGATTAAGGCAGTTTGCGTGAAGAACTACTATAAAAGGCAAAGGTATGTTTAAAGTTGATAGCTTGGGGACATCTCACTAGACAGACAATTTTATTGTTGCTTTCTTTATTTGGTCTCTCCTGAAAATGCTGCTACTTAAAAAATTAATTTGCGTTGGCAGGAAAAAAGCCTCAAATTTGGCGAGCAATTTAGTGACCAGTTTTGCAATGCAGATGCTCTTAATTAACTTGAATGGATGACTCTATCATTTGCTCTCACAGGAAGACAATAAGTGTTGCCAAGGAGATTACCATGAACTAAGATGCTTACTGTCGATGTAGAACCATGCAGGACAGCTGGAATAATGAAGGCTTTAAAATTGCTAAGCACTTATTTATGAGTAGGTCAATGAGAAATTTGCTCCCGTGGGCAGCTTGATGGGGAAGTCACTCTACCTACCTGCTAAACACATAGTTTATGCATTTGGTTACACACATCTTTCTGTCCTAATAGGAATTAAGTGGATGCAGAGAAGGCACTTTTTGCTATAAAGGACTGTCTCTGACTTAATCTGAATACTTAACAAAAATGAAAATCTTACTGATTAAAAAAGTTCAGCAGCAATAAAATGACCTATAAAGCAGGAAAAAAAGGGTATCATACCTTTGAACCAGGTGGGGCTGTCAAGCCTAAGAAGGCATACACTGCATTATTTTCTCTGGCTTCAAAGAAGGCATCATAGTCCTTGATGAAAAGAAGGTAAGATGAATTAGCAATATGCAACCAATTAAAAAAAGGAAATTTATTCGGCTGAGAGCAGTGGCTCATGCCTGTAATCCCAACACTTTGGGAGGCCGAGGCGGGCGGATCACCTAAGGTCGGGAGTTTGAGACCAGCCTGACCAACATGGAGAAACCCCGTCTCTACTAAAAATACAAAAATTAGCCAGGTGTGGTGGCACATGCCTGCAATCCCAGCTACTTGGAAGGCTGAGGCAGGAGAATCGCTTGAGCCTGGGAGGCAGAGGTTGCAGTGAGCCAAGATCACGCCACTGCACTCCAGCCTGGGCAACAAGAGTGGAACTCCATCTCAAAAAAAAAAAGGAGATTTATTCATAATGACCTGACTGGTCGACAGAATCATCTACCTCCTTGGGGACACACAGACTACCTTCCATAATACTAGAATTCTGGAAGGAATGAGGAGTAATGAAGAGGCAAGACTTCCAGATCTTATTTAATATAGGTTGAAACGTATGTTATTCTATGTCACAAAAACTGCAGAATGATTTATTCCACATCACATGGAATTTAAATCTGCCTGCAGCTTCCTCCACCATGCAAAACAGCCACCTATTTCCCAGTAAGAAGACGTTTATTTCTGGTCAGACACTGTTGTTTCCATTCACCATATTTCTGTTCCATTATTCATTTAGGTTGAGGTTTTCTCAGAGCCCACAGTAGACTAGATATTAGCTAGACATGCCCAAGGCCAGAAGAACAGTTAATCTTTGCTGTGTTTTGAGAAAGGCAATGAGATGTCCATGATGCATGACCAGAAGAGCAACCTAACAGCTAAGAGGTTTCAACCTGGGGAATGCAAGAGAATCTTCACATGACTAAATTTGGTTGGGATTCCTACTGTCATCTTATAAGCCACAACGCATTCTCAAAAAGTAACAAATAAACTTTCCTAAATTTGGCTGTGATGCATAATCAATGGCAAACATATTTAGAAAATGTAGCCATTGTCTACATCCAGCCTTTGAGTGGATGCAAAGGACAAATGACTACATGCAAGAGATATGACTATATATATGCAGGTTTGGAGGCAGAGGTGAAAATAATGGATAGATTTGGGGCAATCTATTACAATAAACAAGAATTTAAATTGTTTTCTTACCCCGCGATACTGGCTTTCATTGAAAATCTGAGGTGGCAGGGGGTACCCTGTGGCTGGTCGACTATTTTCAGGTACATTTTCTCTCATCCACTTCCGATTCTCTTCATTGGCTGCAATATCTTTTTCTTCAAATCCTATTTTGTTGGCTTCTAGGAAACCAAGCACATCTTGTTGTTTCTTCTTAATCTAGGACCCAAAGGACAAGAAACCGTATTTTCCAAATTCAACAAAAGTCAAATGTTTGTGAGCCGGCAGAAATGAATTCAGACAGAACAAAGACTGTGGTTTCACAGAAGTTATATGATTTTCCCTCTTTATTATTGTATTGTTAATAATGCCTCACAAGTGTATTGAAGAGCTTTTGGTCCACTGGTCCTTTTATCAAGTTGACTTTCTCTTTTTTTTTTCCATTGAGGTCAGCAAACACCATTAAGCGTCTTGCTGTGAGAACTAAAATAACAAGGGTGAGTGATTAATGCTGTCATTGTTTTTCTAATTTTTTATTTTAATAGATCTGTCTTGGATGGTTAATTCTAGATGATATTGTTAAGTTTCTCATAATTTGGTGGAAATACTGATATGAAATAGCTGGAAATACTGATATGTATAAAAACAAATGAACACTCTCTAAAAATACACATCTTATCAAAAGAAACAAAAAAAGAAAATTCTCATTATTTAATGATGTACATGCAAAACTAACTGATGCATATCAATATCCAAAAATGCAGTTAACTCCAAATTATGTGTAGTGAAAAGTTATGTTTTCTGATACTCTACAAGCCTCTCTTAGTTTCAGCCTTTCTAGAAAGTTTTTCCAAATGACACGTCTGCTTCCCATCTTAATGAGAATTGTATATGCAATAGAAATGAATCTTACCTTGACAAACCACACAAGCTTCAAGAGTCATTCAAGTCTCAATTTTCAGTGTTCAAAACAGAAACTGAAGAAGAAGATATTAGCTAATCCTACAAACTATAAAGTTTGCAATATGTCTGTCCCATTCATTAGCTCTTATCATGTGCTGCTAAGGTATCTTTTATGTGTATCATGTATTAGGTTGGTGCAAAAGTAATTGCAGTTTTGGTCATTACCTTCAATGGCAAAAACTGCAATTACCTTTGCACCAACCTAATATGTTCATCTAGATAACCAGGTAGAGATGGCATAAGTATTCTGTCTCCTTATCATAGCTAGGAGAGAGCTTTGAAAACAGTAAAATTAATACTATTCAGTTCAGTTTCTCTTCTGATATGCATTTCTTTTAGAACCTGAATTCACACATCAATGGTAATTAACTCATATTTAAAATCATAACTTAACATTTCTGAGCTCTAGGACCGTAATCAATAAGCAAGTTTCTTCATGGAATCACATTAAAAAGACACATGGAGTGTTGTCATCAAAAAATAAAGAAAAATAAATCTGTCCGCCAATGAGAATAAAAATGCAAAATAAGAAACTCACATACAGTCAAGTCCCTCTCTGGATTTACACCCCTCCATCTACCCCCACATACATGCATATATGCATAAAAGTTGTGTTTTTGTCTTTCTAAGTTGCTTGTGATTGTGATTAAATAATTTTCTCTATCATCACATAACCTCAGGAAAATAATTCTCAATTTCTCCCCATAGAAACTGAAAGTTTTCAGTGCTATTTAGATTAGAGTACTGAATGTCCCTCTTTAAAGATCAGTTAGAATCTAGCAAAACTTGCTACAAGGTAATTTTTCTAATGGGAATTCTGTTTTTTAATTGGCTTATAAAATCAAACTTTCATTCCTAAATGTAATACATGCCCTCTTTTGAACTGAGAAAAATCAATGTAAAACTCAATAAATAGGAGTGTCTAGTGGACTAATGCACTTGATTAAAGGTTCCATTAAATCAATGGTTTCAACCTCTGAGGTACAGTAGGTGGGTTCAGTCAATGTAAAGTGTGTCAAGTAATTTGTCGATAATTAGCATATTTACAAATTTGAGTAGATATAAAGATGTCCCATTAAGACTGTACTTTCAAGGCTGGGCACGATGGCTCACATCTGTAATGCCAGCATTTTGGGAGGCTGAAGCAGGAGGATTGCTTGAGCCCAGGAATTCGAGACTGGCCCGGGCAACATGTGAAAACCCCATACTTTGAGGGAACTTGCATTCCAACAGATTTTTTTTTTTTTTGAATGCGTGAAGAGACATGCTAAGAATTTTACATACATGACCCTGGCAGAATGTCATCAGTCACATTTGCACGAGCAGAGGACCTTTAAGATAAATTATTTTTTGAGGCTTTTCCTACCTTATTGAATGCTTACTTTGTTGAGAACATGACTCACTGTGCTAAGTTAAGATGGTCGCCAGGCCTGGTATCATTAGGCATGATAGTGTACCTTCACTGAAGTAATTACTCTCCAGCCATCAGTTGGAGAGTAATGACCAAGTATTTCTCCCATGCCCTGAGACTTCCTGATGACAAGTACACATACCTACTAGTGTGTTCTACATCTCCATAAAGCTGAATTGGCCATAATCACACTTTGCTAATAGGTTCTGCCATGTCAAATATGAACTTTTGTTCAGCTTTGAATCTTCAGGGAGTTAAAAAAAATTGTTTCCTAACTTGATCAAATTTTCAAGTCCAAAATTTCACATATTAAGTTTATTTCCAAGAAGGAATCTATTCCCTTAATTTTTTTTTCCAAGATAGGGTCTTGCTGTTTCACCCAGGCTGGAGTGCAGTCTCATGAGCTTGCCTCACTGCAGCTTCAAAATCCTGCACTCAAGTGGATATTTCTAATTTCTAATATATAAATAACTATTGCTTTTTTTTTTTTTTGAGATGGAGTCTAGCTCTGTCGCCCAGGCTGGAGTGCAGTGGCGTGATCTCGGCTCACTGCAAGCTCTGCCTCCCGGGTTCAAGCAATTCTTCTGCCTCAGCCTCCTGAGTAGCTGGGATTACAGGCGCACACCACCAAACCCGGCTAATTTTTGTATTTTTAGTAGAGACGGGGTTTCACCATGTTGGTCAGGCTGGTCTCGAACTCCTGACCTCATGATCCGTCCAACTAGGCCTCCCAAAGTGCTGGGATTACAGGCATGAGCCACTGCACCCGGCCAATTATTGTCTTTGTTATACACTTATAGGCACATGTTCATTATAACACACCCTTATAAGGGAGCATCTGGTGATGGTAATTTCCTAATTTTCCTAATAGGACTTAAAATAAAGGGACACAGTGAACACATGAGACTGAAAACCATATATTGCCAGAACCAAGAGGAATAGGTGTCACAAGGGTTCATTTACAAATAAAATTTAAATTTCTTCCAGGATAAAAATGACTTTGGAGTTAAAAGGCTATTGATACCCTTTTCAGCAAATAAATGCATTTGCAAGTGGACAATACATTGTCCAGGAATTTAAATATTTTTCAAACAGTAAACCACACCCCTCACCTCTACCCAAAGAATTCCAAGTCATTTCTGTCCACATGTTAGATTTTTGAGATTCAGGGTATTCTTCTCTCCAAAGACACAGAGCAGGTACATTAAACAATTGTTTCCTGGAGTAAACAGTTGTCTTCCCACAATCCTTAGCAAGCTCCCTTTCTGTCATGCTAAGGGTCAAATTTCTTTCAAAGAAAGGAGAGTGACAAAGTTTCTGCTTTAGAAGGTGTCAGTGTGAATGTTGTAAATACCAAAAAAAGATCAAAACTTCACCAATGATGCTTCAAATGGGAAAATACCCCTTTTATAAAATAAAGTGTCGACCTCCCAAAAAAAAAAAACATTTAACCAAAGTGGGAATTTTGCCTTTTTTTATGATCAACCTCTATCACACTTTCTCTACTAACAGTTAATTAACATTGACAGAAGTTCTTGACTACGATGTGCTAAAATATAAAATGATTGTCAGAAGTTATTCAACAATATTTCTTGAGTGTCTCTTAAGTGACTCTCGATGAACTTTGTTAGACTCTCTAAACTAGCTAAATAGGCGTGATCCCTTCCTAACATTACAATCTATTGGGAGAGATTAGAAATAGATATATTTAAAAGTTCAATTACAATAGCTTATTTAAATAAGAAGCTAAGACAACAATACAAGGTTGTTAGGTGAGAGGAGCCAAGAGAATGGCAACGCCAATGAGAGAAGAGAGAACAAGCATTTATTGCTATTAGCAATGCCACTTAGACTAAGCTTAATAAGGAGAGCATAAATGTTAGATTTTTAATCCTTCTATATTGCATACAATCTATAGTTCTGGTGAAAGGATGACATGCTTAATAAAATTTAATATAACTGGCCAATGGTAAAAACTGAGCTCACAAAGGTGACAGCATATTGAACTAGAACAATGAAGGTACAGTATTACAAAATAAACTTGGAAACTTTCTAAATGGATGCTCACAATTTCTCCTACAAATTATTACATATAATTGAACTCTATAAATAAATCATGGTGTGTATGTGTATTTGTCTTTTTTCAAACAGGTTATAATTTTTGACTCAGTCAACTTCCTCAAAGAGAAATTCAGATAGGGAGTCTCCCTCCATTTGGCTCCATTTATTTCAAATGCTACCCTAGGAAGGGCCACTCTTCATTTTAGAAAAGTAATGAGACTGGGCCGGGCACGGTGGCTCACGCCTGTAATCCCAGCACTTTGGGAGGCCGAGGAGGGTGGATAACGAGGTCAGGAGATCTAGACCATCCTGACTAACACGGTGAAACCCCGTCTCTACCAAAAATACAAAAAATTAGCCAGGCGTGGTGTCAGGTGCCTGAAGCCCCAGCTACCAGGAGGCTGATGCAGGAGAATGGCCTGAACCCAGGATGTGGAGCTTGCAGTGAGCCAAGATCTCGCCACTGCACTCCAGCCTGGGCGGTAGAACGAGACTCCATCTCAAAAAAAAAAAAAAAAAAGAAAAAGAAAAGAAAGAAAAGTAATGAGCCTGTCTTTGCCTAGTCTGTGTCAAATGATTTAACAGTGGAGTGGACGAGGAGTGAACAAATAGCATTTAAAGCTGCCAATTCAGTCTTTTACTAAATTACTTACAAAATACATCTAAAAGGAACATCAAATCTGAAACCCCAGTTAGTCAGTTTGGCAGTAAGTGAGTGCAGTATTGCCACTGTGTAGTCTTTCAGTAACCAAACAGATCTGTGTCTATTCTTAAATGAATATTGCCATGACTTCCTAAACCATTGTCTTCCTTTTTTTTTCTTTTTTGGAGATAGTCTCACTCTGTCACCCAGGCTGGAGTGCAGTGGCACGATCTCTGCTCACTGCAAGCTCTGCCTCCTGGGTTCATGCCATTCTCCCACCTCAGCCTCCTGAGTAGCTGGGACTACAGGCACCCGCCACCATGCCCAGCTAATTTTTTTTTTTGCATTTTTAGTAGAGACAGGGTTTCACCATGTTAACCAGGATGGTCTCAATCGCCTGACCTCATGATCCGCCCGCTTCAGCCTCCCAAAGTGCTGGGATTACAGGCATGAGCCACCATGCCCGGCCACCACTGGCTTCTTGTTGATCAATTTCAGGGTATAACCACAGCAAGATACACTTTTTTTTTCAGCTTGTCTGTTTGCAATATTTCCAAAAGTGGTTTGATCACAACCCAACATGTGAAACCTGTAATTCATATCTCTTTACCAACAAGAAACAAGTCTTGGTTAAAATGTCTAATAAGAATTTTCTTATCGTTCCTCACCTCCACCCCTGGCTCCCTAGAGTTCTCGTGACAGATGTTCCAAGATGTGGCAGCATTAAAGCATAATCTAAGATTTCCTATTTTATTCCTGCTAAAAGATAAAGAAGATCACTTCCAAGATGGCCAAAAGGAAGAGCTCTGGTCTACAACTCCCAGTGAGATTGATGCAGAAGACAGGTGATTTCTGCATTTCCAACAGAGGTGCCTGGTTCATCTCACTGGGACTGGTTGGACAGTGGGTGCAGCCCACAGAGGGCAAGCCAAAGCAGAGTGGGGTGTTGCCTCACTGGAGAAGTGCAAGGGGTCATAGGATTTCCCTTTCCTGGCCAAGCAAAGCTGTGAGTGACTGTACCTGGAGGAGCAGTACACTCCTGCCCAAATGCTGCACTTTTCCCAATGTTTTCACAACCAGCCGACCAGGAGATCCCCTCCCGTGCCTGGCTTGGTAGATCCCACACCCACGGAGCCTTGCTCACTGCTAGCGCAGCAGTCTGAGATTGAGCTGGGACATGGGATAGCTTGGTGGGAGGAGGGACGTCCGCCTTTGCTGAGGATTGAGTAGGCAGTTCCACGTTTACAATGTAAACAAAGTGGCAGGGAAGCTCGAACTGGGCGGAGCCCACCCCAGCTCAGCAAGGCCTACTGCCTCTCTAGACTCCACCTGTGGGGGCAGGGCATATCTGAACAAAAGGCGGCTGACAGCTTCTCCAGACTTAAAGTTCACTGCCTGGCAGCTCTGAAGAGAGCAGTAGTTCTCCCGGCATGGTGTTCGAGCTCCAATAACAGACAGACTGCCTCCTCAAGTGGGTCCCTGACCCCCGTGCACTCTGACTGGGAGACACCTCCCAGCAGGGGCCAACAGACACCTCATACAGGTGGGTGCCCCTGTAGGATGAAGCTTTCAGAGGAAGGATCAGGCAGCAATATGTGCTGTTCTGCAGCCTCCACTGGTGATATCAAGGCAAACAGGGTCTAGAGTGGACCTCCAGCCAACGCCAACAGACCTGCAGCTGAGGAGCCTGTCTGTTAGAAGTAAACCTAACAAACAGAAAGGAACAGCATCAACATCAACATCAACAAAAAGGACATCCACACCAAAACTCCATCCATAGATCAGCAACATCAAAGACCAAAGGTAGATAAATCCACAAAGATGGTGAGAAACCAGAGCAGAAAAGTGGAAAATCGCAAAAACCAGAACGCCTCTTCTACAAAGGAATGCAACTCCATGCCAGCAAGGGAACAAAACTGGATGGAGAATGAGTTTGACGAGTTGACAGAAATAGGATTCAGAAGGTCTGTAATAACAAACTTCTCCAAGCTAAAGGAGCATGTTTTAGCCCATCACAAGGAGGATAAAAACCTTGACAAAAGGTTAGATGAATGGCTAAGTAAAATAACCAGTGTAGAGAAGAGTTTAAATGACCAGATGGAGCTGAAAACCACAGTACAAGAACTTCGTGAAGCATACACAAGCTTCAATGGCTGATTCAATCAAGCAGAAGGAAAGGATATCACTGACTGAAGATCAAATTAATGAAATAAAGAAGACAAGATTAGAGAAAAAAGAGTAAAAAGAAATGACCAAAGCCTCCAAGAAACATAGGACTATGTGAAAAGACCAAATCTACGTCTGATTGGTGTATCTGAAAGTGACGGGGAGAATGGAACCAAGTTGGAAAACACTCTGCAGGATATTATCCAGGAGAACTTCCCCAATCTAGCAAGGCAGGCCAACATTCAAATTCAGGAAATACAGAGAACACCACAAAGATACTCCTCAAGAAGAGCAACCCCAAGACACATAATCATCAGATTCACCAAGGTTGAAATGAAGGAAAAAATGTTAAGGGCAGCCAGAGAGAAAGGTCGGCTTACCCACAAAGGGAAGCCCATCAGACTAACAGTGGATCTCTCAGCAGAAACCCTAAAAGCCAGAAGAGAGTGGGGGCCAATATTCAACATTCTTAAAGAAAATAATTTTCAATCCAGAATTTCATATCCAGCCAAACTGAGCTTCCTAAGTGAAGGAGAAATAAAATCCTTTACAGACAAGCAAATGCTGAGAGATTTTGTCACCACCAGGCCTGCCTTACAAGAGCTCCTGAAGGAATTACTAAACTTGGAAAGGAGCAACTGGTACCAACCACTGCAAAAACGTGCCAAATTCTAAAGACCACCAATGCTATGAAGAAACTGCATCAATTAACAGGTGAAATAACCAGCTAGCATCATAATGACAGGATCAAATACACACATAACAATATTAACCTTAAATGTAAATGGGCTAAATGCCCCAATTAAAAGACACAGACTGGCAAATTGGAAAAAGAATCAAGACCCATCCGTGCGCTGTATTCAGGAGACCTGTCTCACATGCAAAGACAAACATAGGCCCAAAATAAAGGGATAGAGGAAGATCTACCAAGAAAATGGAAGGCAAAAAAAGCAGGAGTTGCAATCCTGGTCTCTGATAAAACAAACTTTAAGCCAACAAAGATCAAAAGAGACAAGCCATTACATAATGGCAAAGGGCTCAATTCAACAAGAAGAGCTAACTATCCTAAACATATATTCACTCAATACAGGAGCACCCAGATTCATAAAGCAAGTTCTTACAGACCTACAAAGAGACTTAGATTCCCACATAATAATAGTGGGAGACTTTAACAACCCACTGTCAATATTAGACAGATCAATGAGACATACAATTAACAAGGATATCCAGGACTTGAACTCAGCTCTGGACCAAGAGGACCTAATAGACATCTACAGAACTCTCTACCCCAAATCAACAGAATATACATTCTTCTCAGCACCACATCGCACTTATTCTAAAATTGACCACATAATTAGAAGTAAAACACTCCTCAGCAAATGTGTTAAAAAAATCACAACAAACTGCCTCTCAGACCACAGTGCAATCAAATTAGAACTCAGGAGTAAGAATCTCACTAAACAGCACAACTACATGGAAACTGAACAACCTGCTCCTGAATGACTAATGGGTAAATAACGAATGAAGGCAGAAATAAAGATGTTCTTTGAAACCAAGGAGAACAAAGACACAATGTACTGGAATCTCTGGGACACATTTAAAGCAGTGTGTAGAGGGAAATTTATAGCATTAAATGCCCACAAGAAAAAACAGGAAAGGTCTAAAATCGAAACCATAAAATCACAATTAAAAGAACTAGAGAAGAAAGAGCAAACAAATTCAAAAGCCAGCAGAAGACAAGAAATAACTAAGATCAGAGCAGAACTGAAGGAGATAGAGACACAAAAAAACCCTTCAAAAAAAATTAGTGGATCTAGGAGCTGGTTTTTTGAAACAATCAACAAAATAGATAGATCCCTAGCAAGACTAATAAAGAAGAAAAGACAGAAGAATCAAATAGATGCAATAAAAAATGATGATAGGGATTTACCACCGATCCCACAGAAATACAAACTACCATCAGAGAATACTATAAACACCTCTACGCAAATAAACTAGAAAATCTAAAAGAAATGGACAAATTCCTGGACACATACACCCTCCCAAGGCTAAACCAGAAAGAAGTTGAATCTCTGAACAGACCAGTAACAGGATCTGAAATTGAGGCAATAATTAATAGCCTAGCACCCAAAAAAAAGTCCAGAACCAGACAGATACACAGACAAATTCTACTCGAGGTACAAAGAGGAGCTTTATTGCATGCATGGTTCCTTCTGAAACTATTCCAATCAACAGAAAAAGAGGAAATCCTACCTGACTCATTTTATGAGGCCAGCATCATCCTGACACCAAAGCCAGGCAGAGACACACACAAAAAAGAGAATTTTAGGCCGGGCGCGGTGGCTCACGCTTGTAATCCCAGCACTTTGGGAGGCCGAGGCGGGCGGATCACGAGGTCAGGAGATCGAGACCACGGTGAAACCCCATCTCTACTAAAAATACAAAAAATTAGCCGGGCGTGGTGGCGGGCGCCTGTAGTCCCAGCTAGTCGGAGAGGCTGAGGCAGGAGAATGGTGTGAACCTGGGAGGCGGAGCTTGCAGTGAGCCGAGATCGCGCCACTGCACTCCAGCCTGGGCGACAGAGCAAGACTCCATCTCAAAAAAAAAAAAAAAAGAAGAGAATTTTAGGCCAATATCCCTGATGAACATCGATGTGAAAATCCTCAATAAAATACTGGCAAACCGAATCTAGCAGCACATCAAAAAGCTTATCCACTACAATCAAGTTGGCTTCATCCCTGGGAGGCAAGGCTGGTTCAACACACACAAATCAATAAACGTAATCCATCACATAAACAGAACCAATGACAAGAAGCACATGATTATCTCGATAGATGCAGAAAAGGCCTTTGACAAGATTCAACAGCCTTTCATGCTAAAAACTCTCAATAAACTAGGTATCAATGAAACGTATCTCAACGAAATAGGAGCTATTTAGGACAAACCCACAGCCGATATCATACTGAATGGGCAATAACTGGAAGCATTCCCTTTGAAAACTGGCACAAGACAGGGATGCCCTTTCTCACCACTCCTATTCAACATTGTATTGGAAGTTCTGGCCAGGGCAATCAGACAAGAGAAAGAAATAAAGGGTATTCAAATAGGAACAGAGGAAGTCAAATTGTCTGTATGCAGATGACATGATTGTATATTTAGAAAACCCCATCATCTCAGCCCAAAATCTCCTTAAGCTGATTAGCAACTTCAGCAAAATCTCAGGATACAAAGTCAATGTGCAAAAATCGCAAGCATTCCTATACACCAATGACAGACGAACAGAGAGCCAAATCATGAGTGAACTCCCATTCACAATTGCTACTAATAGAATAAAATGCCTAGGAATCCAACTTACAAGGGATGTGAAGGGCCTCTTCAAGTAAAACTACAAAACACTCCTCAAGGAAATAAGAGAGGACACAAGCAAATGGAAAAACATTCCATGCTCACGGATAGGAAGAATCAATATCGTTAAAATGGCCTCAATGCCAAAAGCAATTTATAGATTCAATGCTATCCCCATCAAGCTACCACTGACTTTCTTCAAAGAATTGGAAAAAACTACTTCAAACTTCATATGAAACCAAAAAACAGCCCACATAGCCAAGACTGTCCTGGGCAAGAAGAACAAATCTGGAGGCATCACACTATCTGACTTCAAACTTTACTACAAGGCTATAGTAACCAAAACAGCATGGTACTGGTACCAAGACAGATATATAGACCAATGGAACAGAACAGAGCCCTCAGAAATAACACCACACACCTACCACCATCAGATCTTTGATAAATCTGACACACACAAGCAATGAGGAAAAGATTCCCTACTGAATAAATAGTGTTGGGAAAACTGGCTAGCCATATGCAAAAATCTGAAACTGTACCCGTTCCTTACACCGTGTACAAAAATCAACTCAAGATGGCTCAAAGACTTAAATGTAAGACCTAGGACCGTAAAAATCCTAGAAGAAAACCTGGGCAATACCATTCAGGACATAGGGATGGGCAAAGACTTCATGTCTAAAACACCAAAAGCAATGGCAACAAAAGCCAGAATTGACAAATGGGATCTAATTAAACTACAGAGCTTCTGCACAGCAAAAGAAACTATCATCAGAATGAACAGGCAACCTACAGAACAGGAGAAAATTTTTGCAATCTATCCATCTGACAAAGGGCTAATTAATACCCAGAATCTTCAAAGAACTTAACAAATTTACAAGAAAAAAGCAAACAACTGCATCAAAAAATGGGCAAAAGATATGAACAGACTCGTCTCAAAAGAAGACATTTATGCAGCCAACAAACATATGAAAAAATGTTATCATCACTGGTCATTATAGAAATGCAAATCAAAACCACGAGATACCATCTCATGCCGGTTAGAATGGCAATCATTAAAAAGTCAGGAAACGACAGATGCTGGAGAGGTTGTGGAAAAATAGGAACGCTTTTACTCTGTTGGTGGGAGTGTAAATTAGTTCAACCATTGTGGAAAACAGTGTGGTGATTCCTTAAGGATCTAGAACTAGAAATACCATTTGATGCAGCAATCCCATGACTGGGCATATACCCAAAGAATTATAAATCATTCTACGATAAAGACACATGCACATGTATGTTTATTGCAGCACTATTCACAATAGCAAAGACTTGGAACCAACTCAAATGTCCATCAATGATAGACTGGATTAAGAAAATGTGGCACATATACACCATGGAATACTATGCAGCCATACAAATGATGAGTTCATGTCTTTTGCAGGGACATGGATGAAGCTGGAATCCATCATTCTCAGCAAACTATCACAAGATCAGAAAACCAAACACCACATGTTCTCACTCATAAGTGGGAGTTGAACAATGAGAACACATGGAGACAGGGAGGAGATCATCACACACTGGGGCCTGTGGCGGGTGCGGGACTAGGGGAGGGATAACATGGGGAGAAATACCTAATATAGGTGACAGGTTGATGGGTGCA
The DNA here is from genome assembly GCF_006542625.1 of Nomascus leucogenys. NCBI lineage: Eukaryota > Metazoa > Chordata > Mammalia > Primates > Hylobatidae > Nomascus > Nomascus leucogenys. The sequence goes on along the minus strand of NC_044406.1, from coordinate 70,956,832 downwards.
GCAAATCACCATGGCACGTGTATACCTAACTGTAACAACACTGCACGTTCTGCACATGTAACCCAAAACTTCAAGTATAATAAAAAAAAGAAAAAGAAAAAAAAAACAACTCTGCTCTGTTTTCTTTTTTAGTTGCGCTTCTACCACAGTCGTGCCTGCAGTACCTTTTCTAAAAACAAGTTAAGGCCTAAATAATTTCTTTTTTTTTCTCTTTTTTTTTTTATTTTTTATTATTATTATACTTTAGGTTTTAGGGTACATGTGCACAATGTGCAGGTTTGTTACATATGTATACATGTGCCATGTTGGTTTGCTGCACCCATTAACTCGTCATTTAGCATTAGGTATATCTCCTAATGCTGTCCCTCCCCCCTCCCCCCAACCCACAACAGTCCCCTGAGTGTGATGTTCCCCTTCCTGTGTCCATGAGTTCTCGTTGCTCATTTCCCACCTATGAGTGAGAACATGCAGTGTTTGGTTTTTTGTCCTTGCGATAGTTTACTGAGAATGATGTTTTCCAGTTTCATCCATGTCCCTACAAAGGACATGAACTCATCATTTTTTATGGCTGCATAGTATTCCATGGTATATATGTGCCACATTTTCTTAATCCAGTCTATCGTTGTTGGACATTTGGGTTGGTTCCAAGTCTTTGCTATCGTGAATAGTGCCGCAACAAACATACATGTGCATGTGTCTTTATAGCAGCATGATTTATAGTCCTTTGGGTATATACCCAGTAATGGGATGGCTGGGTCAAATGGTATTTCTAGTTCTAGATCCCTGAGAATAGAGTGTAGTGTGAAAAGTAAGTAGATCCTTAAAGGATGTTTCTCAAAAACTGCTATGTCTTCAGGTGTTAACAGTAAAAAAAAAAAAAAAAAAAAAAAAAAAAAAAAAAAAAAATACAGTTATTCCCAGTTTCTGGGTTAAAAGGGTTTTTCTTCTTGACTATGAAATCAGTTCTGAATAAGTTTATCCACTTCTTTTTGTATCTGGAATTACTATCTGTCTATGCTTTTTTCTGGAGTCAGAAAGAACATTATTTAGTCAGTTTCCCATTTCTTCAGGGATGGCTTCATGAGGCTGTGAAATAAGGAGCACTGAGAGTAACATCCTACCCTAAAGGCAATGCTACTCTCGGTGCCTGAAACTCTACCATTACTGATTCCCTACTTTGGTCTTCACAGAAAGGGCAGACAGTGAGCATATTTGAAGTAGAGGGAGGGACCGCCTAGAGTAAATCAGGTAATGAAGACAGTGAAGTTTCTTTGTCTCAGAATTTTGCCTAGAGTTGCCCTTATATATATTCTAACAGAGGGTCACATAATAAAGGAATAGAAAAAGCTTCCCCAGATAACCCCAAAAGGAAATTTCCAAGCCTTACTGTATGTTAGTAGTGAGATATGCACAGGATAAAATCGTCTACGGACAGAAGACTAACATTTGTTGAGTGCTTGTTAAGTGTTTTCTGAATATCAAACCCTTTTTGGGGTGGCTATCCATTTCACGGCAAAGGAAACAGGGGCTCAGAGATGTTAAGAAACCTGCTCAGTAAGACAGAGCTATTAATGGTCTTTAAGTTAAATTACATGTCTAAATTTAGCTGACTACAAAGCCTTGTTTTTGTTTTGTTTTGTTTTTCATTACTTACAGTACACTACTTCCATGGGGGGGATATACTAGACATACTCCAAATTCAGCTGGAGACTGACATATGAGCGAGTTCCTTCTAAACTATGTAACTAAGTAAGACACCAAAGGTTGAGACATCTTATATTCTGTCCTAAATATCCCTTATGAGTGAACATGAATTCCTAGTTATTATAATCTCCTTTCTCTTGACCAGCCTAAACTGACTTCAACGAAGTCCTAACCCCCTATTATGTGGGCTTGCATGAACACAGGCAGCATGCACACAGGAGAACTGAGTAGAACACCACGAGGCCTCTGGTTTCTGGACCACACCGAGAACAATACAGCACATGCCTCCGCTTTGTCAAGAGTTTGGTTACCTAATAGTTTTGAGTGGGCAAAGTTAGTGTGGAAGATATAATTTCTGTACTTCAAATTTACAAAAAAAAAAAAAAAACAGACAAGATAGTGCAAAGGCATCAGACCCCTTCTGTTCTTTTTATTTTTCTTATTAAACACTGCACCCATCACTTAAAAAGAAAAAAACTGCCCAACGAACTTTTTAAAGAGCAAAACGATCTAATTACAATGTATTTCTTTTGAAAGCAGAAACAAGCTTTGACTGAGTCAGTAACAATAAAGGGACTAAAGTTCCTTCTGACTATGGAAAACAGCATGGACGGAGAAAAGTTCCAGACAAGAAAGGTCTGGATACATGAGATTATTCAGAAGTGATATATATTTTTTTTTATTATACTTTAGGTTTTAGGGTACATGTGCACAATGTGCAGGTTTGTTACATATGTATCCATGTGCCATGTTGATTTCCTGCAGCCATTAACTCGTCATTTAGCATTAGGTATATCTCCTAATGCTGTCCCTCCCCCCTCCCCCCACCCCACAACAGTCCCTGGAATGTGATGTTCCCCTTCCTGTGTCCATGAGTTCTCATTGTTCAATTCCCACCTATGAGTGAGAACATGCGGTGTTTGGTTTTTTGTCCTTGCGATGGTTTACTGAGAATGATGTTTTCCAGTTTCATCCATGTCCCTACAAAGCACACGAACTCATCATTTTTTATGGCTGCATAGTATTCCATGGTGTATATGTGCCACATTTTCTTAATCCAGTCTATCGTTGTTGGACATTTGGGTTGGATCAATATCGTGAAAATGGCCATACTGCCCAAAGTAATTTATAGATTCAATGCCATCCCCATCAAGCTACCAATGACTTTCTTCACAGAATTGGAAAAAACTACTTTAAAGTTCATATGGAACCAAAAAAGAGCCCGCATCGCCAAGTCAATCCTAAGCCAAAAGAACAAAGCTGGAGGCATCACGCTACCTGACTTCAAACTATACTACAAGGCTACAGTAACCAAAACAGCATGGTACTGGTACCACAACAGAGATATAGATCAATGGAACAGAACAGAGCCCTCAGAAATGATGCCGCATATCTACAACTATCTGATCTTTGACAAACCTGACAAAAACAAGAAATGGGGAAAGGATTCCCTATTTAATAAATGGTGCTGGGAAAACTGGCTAGCCATATGTAGAAAGCTGAAACTGGATCCCTTCCTTACACCTTATACAAAAATTAATTCAAGATGGATTAAAGACTTACATGTTAGACCTAAAACCATTAAAACCCTACAAGAAAACCAAGGCAATACCATTCAGGACATAGGCGTGGGCAAGGACTTCATGTCTAAAACACCAAAAGCAATGGCAACAAAAGCCAAAATTGACAAATGGGATCTAATTAAACAGAAGTGATATTTCATTTAGTTAAGAAAGAGCCTTTTTAATCCAGAAAGTGGGCATGGCTATACTTTCACCTCTTGCAGGTGAAATCGTCCCCACATAGTCTTATCAAACTTACATGCTAAGATAGTTTTTAGCTGATTAATATATGACAGATATAAATTTCGCCAAAGGCTGAAATTCAAAGAATTGAAACACATACAGTTACCCAACTGCTACTGAGGTTCCCTGTGGCCGGTTCCAACCCCTACCCTCTCTGACTGTTTAACTTTCAATGTCCCGCATAATGAGGCCCTGCTTCATCTGCCTCTGTAAAAGTGTGCAGCCCCCTCTCTCTCAGATCAGATCAGGCTGCCTTTATTCTCCTCTGAACACGTCATGCCCAACACTCCAGTGCTTTTTCTCACTTTGTTCCCTTCATCTGCAAGTCTCCCCTCTCTCCACTGATGCCATTCTAATCTGTTCTTCCAGGTCTACTCTGTGAAGTTCTCTGTGGCCACTCCATCTGACCTCCTGCAGTTCTTACCACCTAGTTTGGAGCTTAATCAAAGAGTACCAATGTTTGCCAATCATTTCACATGTCAAAGTCACATCTCTTCAGTTAGTTGATAAGCTATCTGGAGGTAGGGACTATGCCTTTTGCTTTTGTCTCCCCATATAGTGCTCACCACAGGGCTGGACACAAAGTAGATACTAAAACTGATTGATCTCACAATTTTATTTTAAATTCAGCACCAATGTTTTTAGATTTTAATTATAATAAACTTTAATTCTTGAATGCAATTTACATTTACAGAAAAGTTGCAAATATAGTAAAAAGTCTCCATATATCACTCACCCAGTTTGTGCTGTTGTTAACATCTTACTTCATAGTGGTACATCTGTCACAACTAAGAAGCCAACATTGGTATGATACTACTAACTAAACTCCAGCCTATTTGGATTTCATCAGCTTTTCTAATAATGTCCTTTTTCTGTTCCTTTCCAGGGTGTGTCAGTACACTTGTTTGCCATGTCTCCTTAGTCTCCTCTGGGCTGTAAGAGTTTCTCAGACTTTTCTTATTTCCTGTGATCCTGACAGTTTTGAGGGGCCCTGGTTAAGTATTTCGTAGAATGTCCCTCAGGTCAAGTTTGTCTTATGTTTTTCTGGTAATTATACTGGGGTTATGGATATTTGGGACAAATACCACAAAGAAGAAATGCCTTTCTCATCACATCGTGTCACAGGGCATATTATAGCAACTGACTTATTGATGGTGATATTAACCTTGAATAACTGGTTATAGTAGTGTCTGCCAGAGTTCTGCACCATTTATCCCTTTTCCTCACTGTATATTTAGAACAAAGTCAATAAATCCAGCCCACACTCAAGTAGTCAAGGTGCTTTTATAAAAGCTCCTACTGCATAGTGGGAGTCTGACCATACTTTCTAGAGTTTCTGGGAAGTTTGAGAAAAGTAAGGTGGCTGTAATCAGCAACCTATGACAGTTTATTAAAAAGTAATATACATCAGTCTTTGAGGCTGACTGGGCAGGATTTTTCATGGTTTGACTCTTATTTGGAAATATTTATTGAAAATAAATCTCCTGGATTAAACATCTCATGCACCAAATTAAATTGATGGGTTCTCCAAACTTATTGGAGAAAACTCCATTTATTAGTGGTGTTTACTTATGTTTTTAGCCACTTTTTTGATGCCAGATATTCCTCCCACCCTTTAAGTACTAATGCCTGTGGAATGTACAATATGCCTACATGCATTCTTTTTACCTAGCATTTGAATACAGGGAGGCATTGTTCATAGTTACTGTTTGCACACAGATTCTTATCCATTCCCAGCTAGCAAAGTACTTCCTTATTCTCCAAATCCTAGAAGAAAGCTGATCAGAAGAAAGAGTCCTCAAAAATGCCCAGAGCCCTACAAAGCATACTTCTAGCATATCCTATGGTAAAGAGATAGCATCTGCTTTACCAAAACACAGAAAGATTGAAGCACAAAATTTTTACAAGATTTAGAACTCTGACCACACATATGTTATGGGCTCCTCCATCATAGAGAGACACTTTAGGCTATCAGAAGGTGCTCTGTAATTATTTCCAAATTCAGGAGGATTTCAATTTGAGGCTGTGTTCTGAAAATACTGGAAGACAGATACTGTCTTTTTTTTTTTTGAGACGGAGTCTCGCTCTGTCGCCCAGGCTGGAGTGCAGTGGCTCAATCTCGGCTCACTGCAAGCTCCGCCTCCCGGGTTCACGCCATTCTCCTGCCTCAGCCTCTCCGAGTAGCTGGGACTACAGGCGCCCGCCACCACGCCCGGCTAATTTTTTTTGTATTTTTAGTAGAGACGGGGTTTCACCGTGGTCTCGATCTCCTGACCTCGTGATCCGCCCGCCTCGGCCTCCCAAAGTGCTGGGATTACAAGCATGAGCCACCGCGCCCGGCCGATACTGTCTTCTTATAATTCATATCAATAAGAGCTACCATTTGTAGAAGGTCAATTAAGTGATAATAGCTATAGTGGGCACTTTGCATATATTATTTCATTGAATAGTTATAGTAGCTCAGCAAGGTAGATATTATCTCCATTTTACGACTAGAATACTGAGATTCAAAAAGTTTAAGTAAATTTAGCCACAGTCACAAAGCAACTGGGTGTCAGGGCTGGAATTCAAACTTAGATATCCCTAACTCTAAATCTTAAGTTTGTTCCACTACTTTTCACTGTCTAGCCTCATGATATTTTATATGGCTTTTTTCTTAAGAGATTTTTATAGAAGGCCAACAATCTTTTACAAAGAATATCACTTTTGATGTGTTCTTGCTAAATAATTTAAATTTAACTTCTACTTACCAGACTGTAATTTTGTTTCCTTTTTTTATCCAAATGAGTATGTACACAATTTAATCAATCTCTACATCATTATAAACAAAATCAATGGAATACCCAATTTCAACTCTAAGATCTTCTGCTTCTAGGGAAGGATCAGTGTTCAACTCCTGCCTAATAATGTTAGGAGCTATAGTTCAACCAAGATTATAGTCCCTGAGTACACATTGAGCCTAATGGCCACTATTCTTACCCCGATATAAGTAAAAATAAAATAAAGATAGTAGTTATGGTCTGAAGGAACTTTAATTGTAATTATAAGGTCACAAATTCCATATAGGTAGATAATTTAATGATGGAATCTAACGAGCCCTTAAAGTTTGGCCTCTTTCTGCTACAGGTAAGTGGGTATATTAGGGCTGGACTCATAAGAAGAAACAGTGAGACACAGACCCCACTTTAGAGTGTGCTAGCAATGGGTTATGGAATTCTATATGTATTAAGTCTCTCTCTGCATTGCAGATATAATTGTATTGTAAAGTATAATACAATAATTATTAGGTATTAAATGCTTCCTATGGGCCAGGCACTGTGCTAAGCTCTTTACATGCTTATTTTATTTAATTCTAACAATAATCTTATGAGACAGTTGTTATTATTTTCATTCCAAATTCATAGACAAAGAGACAAATGCTCAGATGGATTAAGGAACATGCTCCAAGTTACACAGTTACCCATGCTCTGTCAGATCACAAAGCACCATTTAAACACTAAGCATATGAATAACAAAATCACTCACTATAATGTATGTTGTCTCATGCTAATTAGACTGTCTGCCAACTTAATGAAGCCTCCTTGAGTGCAGATATGACTCATAATACTTTTGTATTATGCTTAATTCTAAAGTTTGGCCTAAGAAAAAACAAGAATACCTGCTGGTTATTTTGAGTATTCTGAAGGTTTTATACACCATAGGTTTTTTTAGGTAATCATTTTGTCCTTTCCCAGTCTGAGATTATGTGATAATGAAACAAAGAAACATGCCAGCAGCAATAAGAGCCTCCCGGATCTTTAAGATTTCGTAAGAAAAAGTTTCTGTGAAGAAGCAATGATTCATATGAATTACAATGACTTTACCAAAAGAAAGTCCTATCTCCATTTGAAACTGTTTTCATGTATTTAGTCAAAGTGTGAAGTTAAGAACATTCCACAACAGTGCTTCCACAACAGTGTCAGTGGCTTTTGACCAGAGTTGGCTACAGAAAATGAGTAATAAAAGGGAAATAGAGGAACAGGTACTTTAGGTTGTTCTGGGGGCTTTGGGAGTAGGTGCCCTTAAAGCAAAAGCCTTCCTTGAAACAAATCACACTGTCATAAGCAAGTACCAAAACTAAATATTTGTGACAAGTGCTAGCCTAGCATATATTGACCTTCCATTTCAAAAATTTCTGACTAGAGTTTACACTAAGATTTTGAAAGCAAACAAACCAGTTCATTCCAGCCTCCACCTCCCTGCCCTTATCACTACCATTACCAATTCGGTACAGTGAGTTTCTGTTCGGTACAGAGAGTTCAATTCTCTCTAGGGGAACTTTGTCAAGGGACAAGTTCAAGAATCTAGAGAATCAAGGGAATCTGACTAGTTATAAGGACCATTAAGAGCTATGAAATGATGATTATTTTATAGTCCGTAAGATGTTCTCCAACTCACCACCTTCTCTATGCAACAAAGACAATCCACATCCTGAAACCACACTTCCTACAAATGCTACAGTGCTTCTAATTTTGGTCAGACAGATTCTCCAGGCAGCCTTCCCATATAAGGATACGCAAAAATACACAAACCTTCAAACAGGCTGATGTGAGGTCACAGGGCAGGCATATGCAAACCAAATTTGGTAGCTAAATTCTCCAGCTCACAACAGATACTTTTAAAAAAAGACTGTAACTCTGAACTCCAAACTATCAGTTCTTGAATCACAAGAAAAGTAATAATCAATTAATCTGTTCTTGTTAGTGTTAACTGGATGAAAACTATGAGCCCGTCTACTATGTATAACATTAGCTTTTCTTCTTTTTACTTTTCTACTGCAGAAAACCCTACTGTAAAATGTGCTGCTAAAGTGGATACATAAAATAGCAGAGTATTGCATCTGAATAAATAAATTAGTCCAATCTGTCCCTGTACACAAGGAAATACAGATTTCCCAAATGTCCTGTGAGAATAGCCTCTGATCCATTGTAGGAAAGGCACTGTCCTACACTGTGACCAGGAAAAATATCCATAGACATGACATCATTTGATATGAAGGGTAAGGCAGTATCCTGAGGGTATCCATGTCTTCCACTTGAACTCCAGGGTAGAATAAGACCCTTAGAAATGGCCCATGGCCATGAAGAGAAGGTAATTCTCCCCACTTCTCTCAACCAAAACACCTTGATTTAGGACAGGTAAAGATATTGTCTTTCCAGTGATCACAGAGTTCCTAATAGCACTATCATATGCCTTGGCAATTTTGAAGGCTGTTAATTAAGTCAGTCAAATAAAATCAGAAATATTTTGATAGCATGCACCCAGAGCCATGGAAATGTTCATGTTATTTGATCCAGTAATTTCACTTCTGGATTCCTAGTTTAAGTAAATAATCCAAAAGATGGCAGAATTCTGAGTCTGAAGTAGTTATGCAACTGTGTTCTCTTGTTGTTGTACATTTACTTGTTTTCGGTAGTGGAAGACTGAAAGTTGCCTGCATATCCAATCATTTGGATCTGATAAAATAAATGTTTGGTGGCATGGACAGTTGAAAGAATGTTGTGAGCACTCTGAAATTGACAGCTATACAATTATTCAGCAACAAGAAAAAATGTTAATGATATCAAAAGTGAGAAAGGAATTCTGGAGAATAATGTATTTGCTCTGATTTCAGCAGTAAAAAAGGAGAACTGTGTATATTTTTTAAAGACTAACAGGAATTCAAACACCATCATTATGATGGCTTAGAGACAGCAGGCATGAGTACCTAGCACCTTGCTCAGGAGACTCATTGAACTGTGTTGGGATCGTGAGATTATGAGGATTTTACCCCTAAACTTTTCTAATTGTGTTATATAGCTTTACAGAATTTTTAAAAATCAATTCATAGATATTGAGCTCTTACTAGATGCAGCATGGTATAGTGGAACGATTACAGATTGTGGAACCTGTGACCCACTCTAATGTGGCCCCACCATGTTCCCCACCTCCTGGTGTTCACTCCCTTGTATGCTTCCCTCCCCTTGAGTGTGGGTAGGATCTGCTATTTGCTTCCAACCAATAGAATTTGGCAAAGGTAATAGGATGTCACTCTAATGATGATGTTGTGTTATAAAAGACTTTTTCTAGAAGACTCACACTAGGGTCTTTCCTTTTCTGGCTATGAAGAAGCAAAATGCCATGAGCACTACAGCCTCAAAGAAATGAATTTTGCCAACATTCACATGAGCTTGAAAATTGATTCTGCCATAGTGGAGCCATCAGATTGAGAGGTCAGTCCTTGCTGACACCTTGATTGTAGTCTTTCAGAAAACTCAGCTAAGCTGTGCCAGGACTCCTGACCCATAGGCACTGTGATGTAAGAAGTGTGTGTTGTTTCAAGCCACTAAGTACTTAGTATTTGCTACACAGCATAGAAAACTAATACAGAACCTGACTGGCTTGCATTTGAATCTCAGATCCTCCATTTATCTGTGTGACTGAGAAAGTTGATTAACTTCTCTGAGTCTCAAATTCCTCATCCATTAGTTGAGAGTCATAATACCGACCTCTCAGAATTGTTGCACAGAAAATTATATATAACAGATGCAATGTGCCTATTGCACTGCCTGTCAAAAAATAAGCTAGATTGTTAATTATAAGCTCTCTCATGGCTGATCATGTTATCCAGTGCCCGCTATCATATCTGATCCATAGCAGGTATTCTATAAATATGTAGAGAATAAACAAATAAATAAATGATAATAAGTGCTCAAGGATTGGTAGCCAGTATTTTAAATATACATAAGGAACTAGAGATATACAGAGTTGAGAGAAAATCCCTCCCCTCAAGCTATTAAAACTAATGAACGACAGAATAATGCATCAACCATAATATAGGAAAGTCTTCCTAGGGCAGTATAATAGTGAAGGTATGTAAATGAAGAACTGGACTTTGGGATCAAACATAAGAAAACTGTATCTGCACAATTCAATCAAATGTTTCTTAAACTGCTGTCAATATCAATAGAAACAACAAATAAGGATGATAAAGTGTTTAAAGAAAGCAATATAGTTGCTAGGTAACACTATCAGCTAAGTACTTTACAATATGCTGGGCTGATGCCTGAGCATTAATGAAGCCTAATGACTTTCCTCACTCACATCGTGGGGCTCTGAGAAACAAGATAGGCTGCTTTGTATGCCCAGTAAATGTGTGAAGGATCACTGGGAGACTGTAAATTTCTCCCTGAGAAACTTAAGAAGACATAACAATTTATTGAATTACAGCAAAACTCCAAAAGTGTTGTGCTCAGAAAAAGGGCTGACCAAAGTAAGAAATTATATCTTGATAATGATCCATAAAAAGGAGCTTCTAAAGTAAGAGAATCTAATAAGAAAGTTGACTGGCAGTTAAATACTGTCAAGCAATATATTTCTTGAGCTCTAAGTCAATTCCCATCAAAGAACATCCTGCCAAATTGTAAAATTGCTCTTTTTCTTAGATTGGCTGCGGTATTTGGCACCTATTAAATTGTTTCAAATGCAAAAGCATTATCTCTCTCAATGAATAGATAAATCTGAAGCAGTAGAAAATGTTCTAAAGTTAAATAAATCTGAACCTCAATCCCTATACTCAAAACCTACTCAAGTACTTAGCTAGTGTTCACTGTAAAAATCCAACAACATTTGTTTCTTTAAAAGGGGGAAAACCAAAAACATTGTGAAATAATGAGGAGTAAGGAAGTTATTGACATAATGTCTGAAAGTCCCCCAAATCATTCTATGAAGAAGACCAATAATACCCATAGAAACACACATGAAAATTCTCAGAAATGCAACTCGTAATGATTCTAGGTTGAAATAAATGTATTTCTCCACTTCCCTTTATTTTTCCAATGGGGAAAAAAAGCTATTTTTACATATGCCTTTCTGTATTTTCATCCCAGTAAAACGTCTCTTTGTTAGAACCAAATTTTCTCTCAATACAACAAAAATATTTTAAGGCAATGGCTTTTTTAAACTCAAAAGTGTTATTACAGTGACAACCATAAATAACTGAACTATAAATAAAGTGAAAGAAGGGGAGCAAAACAGAAAATCATTCAAAGAGGTCTGACCTATTGCTAACGGCATCACTCTGACAGAATCGCAACCTAACACTCACTGTGAAGCAAGCCCTCAAATGCAGGAAAGAATCATAATCCTTTGGCATATTGATCAAATTCACTGAAATGGCACACAATGCCCCAATTCAACTTATATAAATTCATTTTGTATATCCTTAATAATTATTATTCTATTGAATGTCTAACAGCAGAAGATAGCAAACCTTGGTACACATTATATAACTGGGTAATTTCCACAGAAAATTCTGTCAGAATTTTAGATCACAGGATCAGCTTTCAAAACAATGAAACCCTTGTCTAACTAAATAGCATGCTTTATTAACTTCATATAATGAGACAAATAGGCATGCTTTTATTTTTTACACACTGAAAAATTAAACATAGCCACCCATTTCAAAACTAACCTTCAGTTACAGTCTATTCAGGGTAAAAGAGTTTAAATGGCCTTCCACAAACATAGGATGATCGCAATTTTGCTTTTTAAAAGAATTTGTGGCCAGGCGCGGTGGCTCAAGCCTGTAATCCCAGCGCTTTGGGAGGCCGAGGGGGGCGGACCATGAGGTCAGGAGATCGAGACCATCCTGGCCAACATGATGAAACCCCGACTTTACTAAAAATATAAAAATTAGCCAGGTGTGGTGGCGCATGTCTGTAGTCCCAGCTACTGGGGAGGCTGAGGCAGGAGAATCGTTTGAACCCGGAGGCAGAGGTTGCAGTGAGCCAAGATCGTGCCACTGCACTCCAGCCTGGCTACAGAGCGAGACTCCATCTCAAAAAAAAAAATAAATTAAGAAAGAAGTTGTAAGAATCTCCACAGAGCAATGTATATTAATAAATGCTGCCTAACAATCTAAAATCTGTTTACATCAATGCCTCCTCAAGGCTGCACAGACTCAGTTGGTAGATAAGTCTTGATCAAGTTACTTTCACACACAAAAATACTGCATTTCCCTGGTCACTCTCTCTAGGCTGGTCTGCGAAAATAACTGTTAAACATCTGTCACTGATCGTGGGTCCATACGGTAATCATCATACCTGAAGGGCTCCCCATGACTAAAGAAAGCACACACAATAAAAGCAAATACTACCTTTTCAGACTATGTTAGCTGTAGCACTGGGCTTTTTCCTCTATAGTTGGTAAAGTGATAAGATTTCATTACAAAGGAAATTAAACACTTTTCTTTCAAGGGAGCCCAGCAACTTAGATAATTGTTTACCCACCAAAACAAATTTATTTGCCATAGGAAGAATAACGAGTCTGAAGCCACAGTGGTGTGCCCCAGATGAACATACCAGAAAGCACTATGAATGTACTCTCAGACACAAGCCAAAAAAGCATGTTCCAAACTGCCCAGCTGAGAACAACTGCCCTATATTACCTAATTGGTTAAATAAGACCAGAATCAAATGATCCAAGAAGTTAAGCAACTAGTAAACAAAAGGTGCTAAAATAAAAGGGGCTTGGGTCATATAATTCTATGGACTCATTACTGAATTTCTGTGCAATTAATTGTTAGCATAGTTATTTGAACTATGACTATCAAGAACAACAGTATGTCCAGAAATAAGAACTACTGTCAAGACTGGTGGGGTCTGAGATTTTACCCTACTTGTAAACTAACTTGTAAGCCTGCCACAGTTTTAAGGATGCTGGCAGATAACATGAGACCCCTGGACCACAGATACAGCAGTAATCAGAGTATCAGCATTTTCTTTTACCTGCTTCCTGATCCTCAATTTCTACATGATGATACAAAGGGAAAGGATGCATAATCTGAATCCTTTATACTGGGCAGTAAGCAAATCTACCCTTTGCTCTGAAGGGAGACACTATATCTTTCAAGGATATTTGCATCTTTGAAAAGATAATACAGAACAAAAGCAGTCAGTGCCACTGCTCACAAGATGTGCAAAAAAGCAAGAAACCAATAAAAAATCATATGCCAACATCTACCATTTACAAGTTATTTTGACTATTATAAAGTGTCCAGGTCTTGTCTTACAGATTTTTGAAAAGGAAGGTCATCTGAACATCAAATGTTGTGTTGGGTGATTAAAGCCTGTAATTTCACCACCTGGTTGAACAGAAAATTGTGGGTGTTAAGTTGTATAACAATTCAATTAAAAATAGGAGTCATGGATGCTTGAAGAATCCATCAAGTGCCCGGCAAAGTGGCTCACGCTTGTAATTCCAGCACTTTGAGAGGCCAAGGTGAGAGGTTTGCTTGAGGCCAGGAAATTGAGGCTGCAGTGATCCATGACCAAGCCACTGGGTAACAACCCGGGTAACACAGCAAGATTGTCTCAAAAAAATAAAACAAAAACTAAACAAACAGAAAAAACAAAAATAATCCATCAAGCCAGACTGAACTCTTCCATCTCCAGGGATGATAATACAATTCCTTCATCACTCTCTTGTTAAGTGGGTTATTTATTTGTGAAATCAATTATTGTGATCCACATTACATATTTACCTATTTTCACTCTAAAAGCAAATCTCCATATATTTACCAAAAGACAAAAAGTAAACCATGGCCTCATTTTAAAGTATAGACAAGCTGCAAAGCATTTATTCACTCTATGAACACTCTTTTGCCGTAAGCATTTTGATCCTGATTCAGAGAATCACTTATTGACATAAATCTAATAGTATTCAAGCTGAAAAAAGAAAATAACATGTCAGAATCCTTATTGAAAGTAAAATGTATGAAAAAAGAACTCTGGTGTTATTACTCAAATGTTGTGTAAGCAGAACTGCTTTTTTCTCTTGTTTTAATTTTATCAATATTAGTAGTAAGTATAACTTACAGGAAATAAAATTGTAGAAATTCAAGTACTCATTTTACCCACTGATTTTTAAAAATGCTGAACTGCTTACTGAAAATGTGGCTAAAACCTGTTTAAGATCCAGTGGGAAGCCATATACTAAAACAAGCTAGTCCAACCCGGGACCCACGGGCCACATGTGGCCCAGGATGGCTTTGAATGTGGTCCAACACAAATTCATAAACTTTTTAAAAACACTATGAGATTTTTTTGGAATTTTTTTTTAGCTCATCAGCTATCATTAGGGTTACTGTATTTTATGTGTGACCCAAGACAACTTTTTTTCCAATGCGGCCCAGGGACGCCAAAAGACTGAATACCCCTTTACTAAAAAGCAAGGTTCAGTTATAAGCCAGTTTCCATGGTGAGACAGTAAGATACATTTTCCCCATTAAAATGATGCATTCATATGCACAAGTGGAATGATCTATTCTAAAGTATCTTAGATGATTTATTCTAAAGTATCACTTAGTGATCAACAATAGATAATTTATTGAAATATATCTAATTTGCCTGAGCATCTGACTAACTGGCAAACAGGTATAACTGACAGCAAACGGGTATTGGATTATGCCCATTATAACCTCTATAAAATTTAAAGAGGTTACTAATCATCTCTGCACTTCAGTACATCTCAGGTATGTTTCAGGTATATCTCAGGTAACATCTCAGGAATGTTTCTTTGTTTATTGGTATAGATGCAGTTTCTGTAAACATTTATGGATATTTTAAAATATCTACATGATAAATATTTGTTAATGATTCTTCATCATAGAATACTGCAACTTTTTAACATTAGATTTGAAACAGACCAACACCTAAGTGACTATCTTTTTAGGGGAACAGAAAAAAAGCACTAAATATTCCCAGCCTTCCAGAACATGTAGAATTCCATATAAATAATTCCATTTTTCTTGGTATAAAAACAAGTGGAAGTGTTAAGAAATAATTTAAAAAGATTGCTGCTATGTAGCAATTTTAAAAAATGATTAGTACTTTTTCCATATTCTTCAGTTCATGTTATCTATGAAATATCCTAGCAGTGGAAGCTACCCCCAAAATCCTGTAGGTTAGTTCTGGTTCCACAGCCTCAGTTTTCGGGGAGCAAAAAAGTAGAAAATACTATTTCTGTTTTAGAATGTTTAACGTTTAGTGGGACAGTAAAATTCAATTTGCCATACTTCAGTGAAATATATGTGACAAGTATACATTTTACATGCTTATATCCTATGCCAGACATGACACTAAGCACTGTGTCTCATTTTAATTAATGAGAAAACAGTTCTCAGAGCAGTTTAACTTTCTTGCCCAAGAGAACACAGCTAGAAAATGGTGGAACAGAGATTCGAACTAAACAGCTCAACTTTAGAACCCATGATCTTTACCACCATATTATACAAGAGGAAATTTAAAAATTAAGTCATAAATAAAAAAATAATAACAGTAATTTGTTAAACAATTAGGAAATTTTTCATCCTAAAAATTGAAAAGGGGAAGCTAACTAGTCAAGCCAATGAAAAAAAAAAGAGTGGCTTTAAACTAATAAACAGAAAACTATAGTAATAAAATGTAAAATTCCTTGCACAGTTAAAAACATATTTTAAGCAGTTATTCTAATAAATACTTTTGTCTAATACATTTTCCAGCATTCATTTCTTTTCAAGTCTAGAACTGAAATCAAAAATATCTTTCAAATGGCATTGCATAAAATCCATTAAAATACAAGTAATTTTCATAAAATGTCCCAGATTGCCCCATTTAGTTTATGATAATGAGTTGAGAGCTGGGTGTCCTTTGACTTGTGAAAAGTCTTAGGAGGTTTCTTTAATTATGCAGTCTTTATTAAAAATCAGCAGGATTTTTTACAAATATCACAAACTTAAGATTAGAAGCTATGGTATAACTTAAAGCAATATTTTTTTAACTCTCCACCTGATGGTGTATTTATGAATATATTTTCCTTGAGGCTGTGCTGAATGCATTCATTTCCTAAATAAACACACATCTGCTAAACAGAGTACAATTCTTATCACAACTTTTGGCCCATATAATTTTGGGGTTCACCTACATGCAGGTATGATTAATGAAGGTCTGGAAATTCCAGCGTTTCTTAGCCCAACACTGTGTAGCCAGTGTGACCAAAAGTTAAGGCTAGAAAATTTCTTGTAACTACTACATGCGCAGACACAGATGGAATTTATTTGTAATGTTAAAATTTTCCATTCAAAGAACAGCTCTTTTCTATCAAAATGTCTGATATATTGTAGTAATCTTTCCATGTAGCCTAGCACAGAATAGGGGCCTCACCAACCCCAATAACTTCTTGGTTAAGAAGTCATTTTCATAAAATGGTGTGATCTGGAAAGGAAATTTCCATCATCTTTGCTTATTCAGCAGGGTATCAGGTCACAAAATGAAGCTCTCTAGCTTTTCCACCCAACAGAGGGACCAGGTATATTTGGATACATTCAATGTCTAGTGCCTATTATCTACTAGTACAATTGAAGGAAAAGATGGCTCATGACTGCGAATAATATTTGCTGAGAAAAAGAAAAACTGAAACTAAGGTCTAAATTCTGCATTTTTATTGCACCTATGGGTGCTTTATGAAGAACAAGAATTTGGCCTTGAAAGTTTGTTCTGAGAAGAAAAAAAATAGTTGAAGTTGGTAAACTTTATATAAATCAGGCTACTGTATATCAATGAAGGCATAATTTCATCAACTATACTTAATAATTTCTTTTAAATGTGGAAAAGGAAAAAGAAGAGGATGGAGTACAACACCAAACTTGGGTTATACCAAAGTATCATGAGTGAGACTAGGAAGGGAAATAATCACCTATCATTATAGCTAAGACTATTTTTTCTTTCTTTTTTTTTTTTTGAGATGGAGTCTCACTCTGTCGCCCAGGCTGGAATGCAGTGGTGAGATCTCAGATCTCGGCTCACTGAAACCTCTGCCTCCCGGGTTCAAGCGATTCTCCTGCCTCATCCTCCCAAGTAGCTGGGACTACAGAGACCTGCTACCACGCCCGGCTAATTTTTTGTATTTTTAGTAGAAATGGGGTTTCACCGTGTTAGCCAGGATGGTCTCGATTTCCTGACCTCATGATCCACCCACCTCAGCCTCCCAAAGTGCTGGGACTACAGGCGTTAGCCACTGCACCCGGCCAGCTGAAACTATTTTTAAGAAAGAAAAAGCAAGTCCATAACTCCAGAACATAGAGACAAGATGCTGCTTAGTATACTGCATTAAAAAAAAAAGTTAAAACCTTCATTATATTAAAAATATTTTTAAAATTTATTTTAAATTATACACTGTGAAATTCACTTTTTTGTTGTACATTTCTATGAATTTTAACAAATGCATAGAGTCATGTAACTACCATACAGAACAGTTTAATTACTCCCCCCAAAATTCCTTTGTATTACCCCTTTATAGCACTAGTTTTTAAGATTAAAATTTCCATTCACTGATATTCTTCCTAACTACTTTCATAGTTACTTTCTGGTTTCTTTCAATCATTTTGTTCAGCAAGAGTTTAGCTTTTTCACAAAAACACAAATGGATAACTGTCTGTATGTCAGGACAGCAGGAATTTATTAAGTACTCATTCTGGGCCCAGCAGTGTTCTGGGGACTACAAGAGAAGACAAAAATACTACATAAGAAGGGAAACTATAGGCATGTAAAACTTTGCAGACACAAAAGATATTCTGCAATGGAATGCTTAATTGCAAAGTTCACATTATAAAAGAGATTGTTAACAGGGTTCATGGGTCCCCTAATAAAATGTGTATGTTATAAGCATTACAATGGGACAAGGAAAACAGGAAAATTAGTATAATAGAAGTATGCAAGATAGGTTGAAAATAGACTGTAGTTAAGAAATTATTGTTCAATCTAGGTCTGAAAGAACAAGGGTCAAATGGAAGATATAAGCTGTAAAAATGCAGAGGAAATTTACTCTCTAAGAGACATTATTAAAATAACTAATGAGATTCACTGATCCATTGGTTGGGAAAGATTAAGAATTAAGAATTATTCAATCAAGCACTCATTTAACAACTATTTATTGGGCTGAGACTTTTCTTGACACTTGTTCTAGGTGACAGAGGAAGAGCAATAAAGATAGCTAAGATTTTTTTTTGTTTTTTGTTTTGTTTTGTTTTGTTTTCCCAAGACAGTGTATTACAGCATGCCTCAGCCACTTGGAAATAACACCACAGTGCATATAGATAAACTCTGTGAGCTTTAATTCAAGAAGGAAAATGGGAATCCACCAGAATTGTGAGGGACCTCCCAGCTCCTTGGGAGAAGAATGAAGAATGTCAGCAAACAGCCCCTGTGATGGCATACAGCTGATAAAAGTGAGAAAAAATAAAAGTGATTAAAGTACATGAGAGAGGCAGAGAGCCTCCCCCTATGATTCATCTTTCCACTGGGAATCCAAGCAACCCAGGCCAATGGACAGCGCTTTCTTTCTCCCAACCACTGGAGCTAACATGGGAAGAGGCTTGAAGACACCGTGAGGGAAAGACACCAGGAAAAGCTGCGGATATTTTCCCATACCCAAGACTAAGAGCAGGATGCCATTTTTAATCCAGGTGCATAAAAGCCAGTCATGTTTTGGCAACCTGGTGGCACAACCACGCAGGCATTTTAGTCCCTTGCCAGAGATTGGAAATTCTGTTCTGGAGTTAGGTAGGGGGTCTCCACAGCCAAAACTGTGAAAAGTGCCTCAGCAGTAGGAACTGGAATTGTGCTCTGCCCTGTCACAAGTCTGGGTACGGAAGAGAGCTGCTATAGCAGCTGTCTCTTCTGGACAATGAGACTTGCCACCAGGGCCAGCTTGTTGACCTGGAACTAGTCTGTGTGGGCCATTGCTGGGTGCCCCAGCCTGGTCTGCTGAAATCGTGGCACAGCAGGGCCCTCTACAAAGAATCTCTCAATAAACAAGAATCAAGTATATACCTAGCTGTGTCGAGTGCAGCCAGCTCTTACCTGTAAGTGCCATCTACGGGCTTGTAGGTTTATCTGCATGGTACAATATAAAACCCGCTGACAGACATACACTATCTGGATTAACAAAGATAAAAAGACATAAGATTCAAATAAGCACAATCAGAAAGGACAAAGGTGACATTAAAAATGACTCCACAGAAATACAAAAGATTCTCAGGAACCATTATGAACACTTCTATGCACAGAAACTAAAAAATCTAGAAGATATAAATATATTCCTGGAAACACACAACCTCCTAGGATTGAATCAGGAAGGATTTGAAACCCTAAACAGGCCAATATTGAGTTCCAAAATTGAAGCAGTAATTTTAAAAAAAAGCTTCCAACCAAAAAAAAAAAAGCCCTAGACCAGATGGATTCACAGCCAAATTCTACCAAAGAAGAACTTGTAACCATTCCTCTGAAAGTATTCCCAAAACAAGGAGGAAGGGCATCTCCCTAACTCATTCTAAAAAGCCAGCATTACCCTAATACTAAAACCTGGCAAAGTTACAATGAAAAAAGAAAACTACAGGACAATATCCCTGATAAACCTAGACACAAAAATCCTCAACAAAATACTAGCAAACTGAGTCCAACAGCAGAACAGAAAGTTAATGCACCACAATCAAGCAGGACTTCATTCCTGGGATGCAAGGTTGGTTTAAGAAATACGAATCAATAAATGTGATTCACAACAAAAACAGAATGAAAAACAAAAGCCATATAATCATCTCAATAGATGCAGAAAAAGCTTTCAATAAAATCCAGTATCTTTTCATGATAAAAACCCTCAAGAAACTAGGTGTCAAAGAACCATACCTCAAAATAAAAAGACTCATCTATATCAAACCAACAGCCAACATCATACTGAATGGGCAAAAACCAGAAGCATTTCTCTTGAAAACTGCAATAAGACAAGGATGCCCACTGTCATTCCTTTTCAACATAGTACTGGAAGTCCTGGCCAGAGCAATCAGGCAAGAGAAAGTATAAAAGCATCCAAATAGGAAAAGAAGTCAAATTATCTCTTGTCACAGACAATATGATTCTACACCTAGAAAACCCTAAACACTCTTCCAAAAGCCTCTTGGAAATGATAAACTATTTCAGTACACATTTCTAATACAAAATCAATATACACAAATCAGTAGCATTTCTATACAACAATAACATCCAAGCTGAGAGCCAAGTAAACAATGCAATTCCATTACAATAGGGACAAAAGAATAAAATACCTAGGAACACATCAAACCAAAATGTGAAAGATCTCTATAACAAAAACTACAAAACAGTTCCAAAAGAAATCAAAGACAACACAAACAAATGGAAAAACATTATATGCTAATGATTTGGAAGAAAAGTATGGTTAAAATGGCTGCACTGCCTAAAGAAATCTACAGATTCAATGTTATTGCTATCAAACTACAAATAACATTCTTCACAGAACTAGAAAAAAACTATTCTAAAATGCATACGAAACTAAAATATTGCCCAAATAGCCCTAGAAACCCTAAGTAAAAACAACAAAGCCAGACGTGTCACGTTATCTGACTTCAAACTGCACTATAAGGCTACAATAATCAAACCAGCATGGTACTGGTACTAAAACAGTCTCACTGACTAAGATAAAAAAAAAATAGAGAACCCAGAAATAAAGCTGCACACCTACAGTCATCTGATCTTTGACAAAGTTGAGAAAAATAAGCAACTGGAAAGAACTTCCTATTCAATAAACGTTTCTGGGATAACTGGCTAACCATATGCAGAAGATTGAATCTGGGCCCCTTCCTTTCATGAAGTACAACATTTAACTCAAGGTGAATTAAATATTTAGATGTAAGACATCAAACTATAAGGATCCTAGAAGAAATCCTAGGAAACCATACTGGACATCTTCCTTGAGAAACAATTTATGACTAATTAATCAAAAGCAATTGCAAAAAGCAAAAAAAAAAAAAAAAATTGACAAGTGTGACCTAATTAAAGAACTTCTGCACAGCAAAAGAAACTACTGCCAGAGTAAACAGGCCACCTATAGAAGGTGAGACAATATTCACAAACTACACATCTGACCAAGGTTTAATATCCAGAATCTATAAGGAACTTAAACAAATTAACAAGCAAAAACAAAATAACCCCATTACAAATGGGCAAAAGACATGAACAGACACTACTCAAAGGAAGATATACAAACGGCCAATACACATATAAAACAATGCTCCACATTACTAATCGTCAGAGAAATGTTAATCAAAACCACAATGAGATACCACTTCACACCAGTCAGAATGGCTACTATTAACAAGTCAAAAAGCTGGCGAGGCTGTGGAGAAAAGGGAATGCTTATATGCTGTTGATGCGAACATAATTTATTTCAGCTACTGTGGAAAGCAGTTTGAAGATTTCTCAAAGAACTTAAAACAAAACTAACATTTGACCTAGCAATCTAATTGCTGGGTATATATCCAAAAGAAAATCATTCGACCAAAAAGACACATGTACTTGCATAGTCATCACAGTACTATTCACAAAAGCAAAGATAGTGAATCAACCTAGGTTCCCATCAATGATGGACTGGACACCATAAAATGGTAACAGACAGAACTATCTGAACAAAAAGAAAACTAACATGGTGCAGCAAAACAAGATATATTCTGTAATTTCTATCTTTACAAGTTAAGATGTCTTAATTTATAATATAAATATAATGGTTATTCACACAGTGAGGCATGAACAATCAGTAAATTAATGCAATGTACTTCTCTTTTCTACTCCCACAGTTACCTGCTGATACAACTGCTTCTGCATTTTAAGATCTCTTATTACATAAAAGCAAGCTTGCCAAATCAATCATTGTGTGCAAAGGAAGAAATCTGGAAAAAAATATATGCATACTTATAGATTTTTGTGAAATATGATGTGAAATGTGAAAAAATACACTTTCACATAAAAGTCTTGTTATTCCTACTAGATAACAGAGTCTCCTCAAGGGCAGGTCTCACATCTGATTTATGTTTGTGTGCCTCAGAATACAGAACAGAGTGCCTTATACATTGTGGGTACTCAATAAATACTTTTAAGTACAGGCCTATTCAGAGCAGAAAGCCTTATTTAAACCGCAATGCATCATTTGGATAGTACTCTCACAAGAATACTGACAAGATCTATTCTATTGATGCTGTAATCACTGTCAAATCAGTTACTAGCAGTATTTCCATCTTTCAATCAAAGCCTGTTTTGGCCTAGTTCTAAATCAGAAGACATTCACTGAAGAAAAGCAGAGTATATTGACTTTCAGGCCCAAGAACTAAACCAGAAAAGAGGGATGCAAAGAAATGAAGTAGGCAAAAATGCTCTGCTAGCATCTGACACCTTCCAGGTTTTTCTTCCTCTGCCTACCCCCAAGTTCTAAAATGACCTCTGTTTGTGGACACAAAAGAATCTTTCTTTTACATGAACACAGGGAGGGGAACATCACACACCATACCGGGGCCTGTCAGTGGGTGGAGGGAGGGATAGCATTAGGAGAAATACCTAATGTAGATGACGGGTTGATGGGTGCAGCAAACCACCATGACACGTGTATATGTATGTAACAAACCTGCACGTTCTGTACATGTATCTGAGAACTTAAAGTATAATAAAAAAAATAAATTAAAAAAGAATCTTTCTTAAAGCTGTTAATCAGACACTTGATTCATGAGCCACTAGAAATCTATTTAGAATTGGTTTAAGCTTAAAGCTGACTATGTATTAATATATACAACTGGTTTTTGTTCTCTGCCTGTCTAGTTTGAGAAAGCAAACAATTCGAAGATGATAAATACACCTTAGGGCAACAAGCATGACATTACATGCTGCATGTTGGCATAATAACTTAAAGTTCATAAAATAGGAGGCTCAGCTAAAATTTTTCATAGAAATGTACCCTAGCCTAGGTGATGTCTTGTTACTTAATTACAGCCCTATAACTGATGGACAGAGACAACTACATGAACATAGTCCCAAATGAACATAATCTGTCCAGTTCCATAATTTATGTGTCCCCTCTAGCACTCCTTTTTCTTGGATTTTTTCCTACATTTTTTGGTCTGTGTTTCCTAAAGAATTGTGAAGATTTGCATGGAAGAGACATATGTTAGATACAAGGATTTTAGAAGTCAAGAAAGAAAGCCAACTTTGGTAGAAAAAAAGAACTCACTAAAGATGACTAAATAAATTAGTAAAGTGCTGTAAAAACGTCTGACATGGTAAGCTTTCAATTAATGTCAGTTGTCATTATTACTGTTATCATTTCAATAGGTGAGGGAGACAATGTGGTGTATTAACAATAATACTGGACTCTAAGTCAAATTTGGTTCACCATTTGGCTACTTGACCTATTAGACATAAGGTGGTAAACAAACCACTTAAATCCCCAAGGCCTCAGTTTCCTGATGTCCAAAAGAGGGACATGAGTTCTTACCCTCATAAATTATTATGATTATTAATGTAAATATATTAGAATATATGTAAAAGAACTGTATAAATATAATCAAGTAAGAATTTACTTATTTTTTTTATTTTTATAAGCACATAGTTGGTATATATATTTATGGGGGACATGAGATGTTTTGAAACAGGCACGCAATGTTAATAATCACATGATAGAGAATTAGGTATCTATCCCCATATCATAGAGTATCGGGTATCTATCCCCACAAGCATTTATACTTTCATGCTACAAACAATACAATCATACTTAGTTATTTTAAGATTTAACAATTAAGTTATTATTGACAACAGTCACCCTGTTGTGCTATCAAATAGTAGGTCTTATTCAATCTTTCCAACTTTTTTGTACCCAATAACCATTCCAATCTCCTCCCGACCCCCTCGCTACCCTTCCCAATCTCTGGTAACCATATTTCTACTTTCTATGGCCATGAGTTCAATTGTTTTGAATTTTAGATTCCACAAATAAGTGAGAACACATGGCATTTGCCTTATTGCACCTGATTTATTTCACTTAATTTAATGATCTCCAGTTCTATCCATGTTGTTGCAAATGACAGGATCTCATTTTTATGACTGAATAGTACTCCACTGTGCATATGTGCCACATTTTCTTTACATTTCATTCATCTGTCAATGGACACTTAGATTGCTTCCAAATCTTACCTATTGTGAGTGCTACAACAAACATGGCAGTGCAGAATACCTCTTTGATATACTGATTTCCTTTCTTTGGGGTATATATCCAGCAGTAGAATTGCTGAATCATGTGGTAGCTCTATTTTCAGTTTTTAGAGGAACCTACGAACAGTTCTCCATACTAGTTGTACTAATGTACATTCCCACCAACAGTGTATGGGGGTTCCCTTTCCTCCACATCCTCACCAGAATTTTTCATTGCCTGTCTTTCTAGATAAGCCATTTTAACTGGGGTGAGATGATATATCATTGTAGTTTTGATTTACATTTCTCTGGTGATCAATGATGTTGAGCACTTTTCCATATGTCTGTTTGCCATCTGTATGCCCATTTTTTGATTGGATTATAAGATTTTTTTTCCTCTAGAGTTGTTTGGGCTCCTTAAGTATTCTGGTTATTAATATCTTGTCAGATGGATAGTTTGCAAATATTTTCTACTACTCTGTGGGCTGTCTCTTCATTTTGTTGATTGTTCCCTTGGTGTGCAGAAGCTTTATAACTTGATGTGATCACAGTTGTTCATTTTTGCTTTAGTTGCTGGTGCCTGTGCAGTGTTACTCAAGCAATTTTTGCCCAGACCAATATCCTAAAGAGTTTCCCCCAGTGTTTTCTTGTAGTAGTGTCTTGCAGTACTTTTGACGTCTCATATTTAAGTCTTTAATCCACTTAAATATGATTTTTGTATATGGCAAGAGATAGGGGTCTACTTTCATTCTTCTGCGTATGGATGTCCAGTTTTCCAGCACCATTAATTGAAGTGACTCTCTTTTCCCCAGTGTATGTTCATGGCACTTTTGTCGAAAATGAGTTCACTGTAAATGTGTGGATTTGTTTCAGGGTTCTCTAGTCTGTTCTATTGGTCTATGCTTCTGTCTTTATGCCAATACCATGCTATTTTGGTTATTATAGCTCTGTAGTATAATTTTGTCATGGGATCCTTGGGGTGTCATTTTGCAGGCTAGAAAACTCTGTAGCTGGCAGCACCTTCTGCTTCAGTATTACTTACAACTTCTGGGCTTATTCTGCCTACTCGGTTTGGCATGCTGTACATGGCTGATGTTACTGGCCTGGATCCCATACCTGCAAAGGGCAAGCCAGGGGCAGAGAAGTGAGGGGTGTGTGGGTGAGCAAGTGTGGGGACCAGACACTGTGCACAGCCAGGCATGCTGGCTTCTGCTGTCGGGCAGGCAGCTCCAGGCACTGGCACAGGTACCAGCTCCATGCAAGGCTATGGCTGGACCAGATGTACCACACGTGCCTTCCACTGCAAGCAACCTGTGTCTGGACGAGAGGAACGTGGTGATGCTTGGAAGTTGCAGATGCCAGAACTGCAGAGCCCCAAAGAGGATGTCACATCTCTGGCTTGGGGACCCCCTAAGTCTGGGGTCCCCAAAGGGCTGCAGCTCTTCTCTCCTTGTTGCCCACAACATAGTGAGCAGGGGTGCATGTTTCAGCCAGGAGATGAGCTTCATTGAGTGACAGAACACTCAGGAGACCCAAAGTGGGTAGCTCCTTCCTGCAGCTGGTAATCCCAATGTCTGCCAGAGTCTGGCCGAGTCTGGGGTTTTTATGGGCTCACAGGGAGGAAATGATTATTGACTGGTCCATAGGGAGCCATGGGTGGGCCAAGAAAAAGCACCATAAGCTATTACTCTGGGCCACGGACTCCACCTGGAACTGGCAGCCTGGCCCCCAGATTTCAGACTTTATCTGTCTTGAAGGTGGGGTTTCATCTGAAACCCACCCCTTTCCACCCAGGAGACTGTCTGCCTTCTGCTATCCATGGCACTCAGGCTGTTTGTGCCAAGGGGTGCATGCAGGCCTGTGCCAAGCAACCCTCAGCCTCCTCAGTATCCCTCTCATGCTCCTCAGTGCCCAAAGTCCAGAGGAAGCTGAGGCAGCAGGGTCTGGTGTGTCAGCACTGCCCCAATCATGCACACACCCAGTTGGGCTGCTACAACACCCAGACAAGGCCACAACTTTGCTCCACCCAAGAGCAGACGCCAGGAGTGGGAAGAGGCCAGAGAGAGGGAGAAGGCACTTCTGAGCCTGAAGAAGCAGGGATGGCTTTCCAGGCCCCTGAGAGGACAAGGATGCCTGGGTTCACAACCGTGGCTGGGCATTTTCATCTGTACACAGGAGCATGGGGCTCCTACCCTGCCAACTCAGTAGGGGATGGGGCTCCCACCTGTTACCAGCCCCCGCTGGCTTTGCGGAGTGTGTAGCCCCAGCTGCATCGCCCCCACTGTAGTTGGCATCCCCACAGAGGCTGCTCCAGACAGACCACCACCACCATCAATTTGAAGTCAGGTAATGTGATTCCTCCAGTTTTGTTCTTTTTTGTTTAAGATAGCTTTAACTATTCTGTGTCTTCTGTGGTTCCCTATAACTGTACAGATTGTTGTTTCTATGTTTGTGAAGAATGCCATTGGAATGTTTATATGGACTCCACTGAATCTGGAGATTGCTTTGGGTAGGATGAACATTTAAACAATATTGATTCTTCCAATCCATGAAAATGAGATGTATTTCCATCTTTTGGAGCCCTCTTCAGTTCCTGTCATCAAGGTTTTATGGTTTTCATTAGATCATTTACTTCTTTGGTTAACGCCCAGTTATTTAATTTTATTTCTGGCTATTGTAAATGGGATTAATTTTTTATTTCTTTTTCAGATTGTTCACTGTTGGCATATAAAAATGCTAGTGGTTTTTGTATGTTGATTTTGTATCCTACAACTTTACTGAATTTGTAGATCAGTTTCCAATAGTTTTCTTGTGGAGTCTTTAGGTTTTTCCAAATATAAGATCATATGACCTGCAAAGATAATTTGACTTCCTCCTTTACAGTTTGGTTGCCCTTTATCTCTTTCTTGTCAAATTGCTCTAGTAGGACTTCCAGCACTATGTTGAATAACAGTGGTGAAAGTAAGCAGCCTTGACATGTTCCATATCTTAGAGAAAATGCTTTCAGTTCTCTAGCTGTGTGCATGTCACATATAGCTTTTACAATGGTGAGATATGTTTCTTCTATACCCAGTTTATTGAGAGTTTTTATAATGAGATGCTGAATTTTATCAAATGATTTTCAGCAACAATTAAAATGATAATATGATTTGTATTCTTCACTCAGTTGTTACCATGTATCACACTGATTGATTTGCATGTTAAACAATCCTTGCACCCCAGGAATAAATATCGCTTGGTCATGATGAATGATCTTTCTAATATATTGTTGAATTTGTTTTGCTAGTACATTGTTGAGAATTTTTGCATCAGTTTTCTTTTTCTGAAGTGTTTTTGTCTAGTTTTGGTGTCAGGGTAATGCTGGCCTTGTAGAATGAGTTTGGAAGTATTCCTTCCTCTATTTTTCAAAACGTTTGAGTAGGATTAAAAGTATTTCTTCTGCAAACGTTTGGTAGGATTCAGCAGTCAAACCTTCAGGTTCAAGGCAATTCTTTACTGGGAGACTTTTACTTATGACTTTGATCTCATTACTTGTTACTGTTGGGCTCAGGTTTTGGATTTCTTCATGGTTCAATGTTGGTAGGTTTTATGTGTTTAGAATTTTGTCCATTTCTTCTATATTTTCCAGCTTACTGGCATATAGTTGCTTATAGTAGCCATTAAGAATGTTTTTAATTTGTGCCGTATCAATTGTAATGTCTCCTTTTTCGTGTCTGATTTTATGTATTTACATCTCTCATTTTTGCCTTAGTTAGTTAAAAGCTTGTCAATTTTGTTTTGCTTTTCCAAAAAGCAACTTTTACTGTCACAGATCTGTTTTGTTTTCTTCATTTTAATTATAAACTTTTTAATTTTAATCTATAAACTTTTAATCTATAAATGTTTTAATCTATAAATTTCCCTGTTACTACTGCTTTTGCTATATCTCACACATTTTGGTATGTTGTGTTTCCATTATTATTTATTTCAAAAATTTTTCAATTTCTTTCTTAATTCCTTCTTTGACAAACTGGTAATTCAGCAGGATATTATTTAATTTCCATACATTTTTATAGTTTGCTACATTCTTCTTGTTATTTAGTCTATAATGCAGATTAATTTCAATGTTTCTTTTTTGATTTTCCTTCTGGAAGATCTGTCCAATGCCGAAAGTGGGATGTAAGTCTCCAGTTAATATTTTATTAGGGACTACCTCTCTTTAGCTCTAACAATATTTGCTTTACATATCTGGGTGCTCCCCTGTTGGGTACATACATATTTAAAACTGTTATATCCTCTGGCTGAATTGACTCCTTTATCATTATATAGTGACCTACTTTGTCTCATATAGTTTTGTCTTGAAATCAATTTTGTCTTATATAAGTATAGCTATTCCTGCTCTGTTTTTGTTTTCCATTGACATGGAATATGTTTTTCTATCCCTTTATTTTCAGACTATGTATATGTACATATGTATCAGTCTATATGTATCTTTAGAGGTGAAATATGTTTCTTATAGGCAACAGATTAATTGCTTTTGTTTTTAATATCCATTCATTCACTCTACATCTTTTGATTAGATAATTCAGTCCACTTACATTAAATGTTATTGTGGATAAGTAAGAACTTACTCCTGCCAGTTTGTTATTTGTTTTCTTGTCGTTTTGTGATCTTCTCTTCCTTCTTTCTTTCTTTCCTGTCTTCCATTAGTGAAGGTGATTTTGTGATATGATCTAGTTTGTTGCTTTTTTATTTTTTGGATATCCACTGTATATTTTTTGGTTTGAGATTACCACAAGGCTTGCAAATACTATCTTATAACCCATTATTTTCAACTAATAATAACACTGTTTGCATGAAGAAACAAACATGCAAAATAAAACTAATAAAAACTACACCTTAACACCATCCACCTGCTTTTTAACTTTCTGTTGTTTCTGTTTACATATTATTTTATTGTCTATGTCTCCAAAAGATGCTGTAGTTATTGTTTTTGATTGGTTTATCGTTTAGTTCTTCTACTCAGGATAAGAGTGTTACACACCACAGTTACAGTGATATAATAATCTGTGTTTTTTCTGTGTATTTCCTCTTACCAGTGAATTTTATACTTTCAGGAGATTACTTTTGCTCATTAACATTATTTTCTCTCATTGAAATACTACCTTTAGCATTTCTTGTAGGACAAGTCTGGTGTTAATGAAAACCCTCAGCTTTTGTTTGTCAGGGAAAATATTTCTCCTTCAAGTTTGAAGAATATTTTTGCTAGATGTACTATTCTTGGGTTAAAGTTGTTCTCCTTCAGTACTTTACATATATCGTCCCACTCTCTCCTGGTCTGTAAGGTTTCCACTGAATAGTCTGCTGCCAGATGCATTGGAGCTCCACTGTATTTTATTTATTTTCTCTTGCTGCTTTTAGGATCCTTTCTTTATCCTTGATCTTTGGAAGTTTGATTATTAAATGCCTTGAGGCAGTTTTCTTTGGGTTAAATCTGGTCGGTGTTTTACAACCTTCTTGTACTTGTTTATTGATATCTTTCTCTGTTTTGGAAGTCTTTCTGTCATTTTTCCTTTGAATGAACTTTTTACCCCTATCTCTTTCTTTACCTCCTCTCTAAGGCCCGTAACTTTTAGATTTACCCTTTTGCACCATTTTTTAGATTCTGTATGCATGCTACATTGTTTTTTATTCTTTTTTCTTTTGTCTCCTCTGACTGTGCATTTTCGAATAGCCAGTTTTTAAGACCACTACTTCTTTCTTCTGTCTGATCAATTCCATTATTAAAAAACTCTGATGCATTTCTCAGTATCCTCATTGCATTTTCTGCTCCAGAATTTCTGTTTGTTTCTTTTTAATTACTTTAATCTCTTTGCTAAATTTTTATGATAGAATTCTGAATTCCTTCTCTGTGTTATCTTGATTTCTTTTGAGTTTCCTCATCACAACTATTTTGAACTATCAGTCTGAAAGTTCACATATCTCTTTTTCTCCAGGATTGGTCCCTGGTGTCTTATTTAGTAATTAATGAGGTCATGTTTTCCTGGATGATGTTGATGCTAGTAGATGTTCTTTGTCATCTGGGCATTAAAGAGTTAGGTATTTCTTGTAATCTTCAATGTTTGGGCTCTTTCTTAGAAAAGCTCTCCAGATATCCAAAATAAATTGGGTTTGTGATCCAAGCTGCAGCTGCTTCAGAAGGCATGCCAAGTCTATTAATGCTTTGGCTGTTGCATACTCATAGAGGTATCACCTTGATGGTTTTGGGCTAGTTCCAGGAGAATTCTCTGAATTACCAGGCAGAGACTCTTGTTCTCTTCCCTTACCTTCTCCCAAGCAATGGAGTCTCTCTCTCTCTCTCTCTCTGTTCTGCACTACCCAAAGGTAGGAACAGAGTGACACAAGTACCCCTGTGGCCACCACCACTATGACTGCACTGGGTCAGACCTGAAGCAAACATAGCACTGTGTCTCACCTGAGACCTGCTGTAATCACCCCCGCCCACGGCTACTGCCTGTTTGCTCAAAACCCTGGGGCTCTACAATTAGCAGGTGACAAAACCAGCCTGGCCTGTGTTCTTCTCCTCAGTGTGGTGAGTTCCCCCAGATCCCAGGTGGATTCAAAGGTGTTGTGCAGGAGGCTGATAATAGAGTCAAAAACCTTAGCAGTCCACCTGGTGTTCTATTATACTGTGGCTGCACTGGCACTCAAGCCACAAGATGTAGTCCTTTCTACTGTTCACTCCACTTTCCAAAGGCAGAGGTGCCTCACCCCATGGCCACTGCCACCACGGGCCATGGGGAGTACTGTCAGACTACTGCCAATGTTCCCTTAAGGCCCAAGGGCCCATAAGTCGGCTTGTAGCTAATGTTGGCTGGCCTGGGACTCATCCTTCAGGGCAGTGGGCTCCCCTCAGGCCCAGGGCAGGTCCAGAAATACCATCCAAGAGTCAAGTCCTGGAATCAGGGACTCCAAGAGCTTGCCTGATGCTCTACCCTCCTGTGGCCAGCCAAGCGGGTACCTTAAGCCGACAATCAGAGACCCAACCAAGTCCTTTGATGTGGTACCTGGGAATCACTGTTGGTTATTCAGGGCCTGAGGCCTCTTTAGTTAGCAAATGATGGATGCTGCCAAGATTGGGTCCTTCCCTTCAAGGCAGTGGGTTCCCTTCTGGTCCAGGGTATGTCTAGAAATGTCATCCGGGAGCTAGGGCCTGAAACAGGGGCCTCGGAACTATGACCAGTGCCCTATCCTGCTGTGGCTGAGCTGGTATCCAAGATACAAGACAAAGTCCTCCCCACTCTTCCCTCTCCTCTCCTCAAGCAGAAGGAAGGGGTTTCTTTTGGAGCTGTGAGCTGTGCAACCTAAGGTTAAGGGAGGGGTGATGACAGCATTCCCTTAGCCACCCCAGCTATTGTCTTAGTAGCTCATGTGCCCCCCAGTCTACTGTATCTAGACTCAGTTCAGCTCTAGGATTTGCCTTAGTACTGCAGCCCTTGTAGCCTAGCCTGCCTTTCAAGTTTACTTAGAGGCCCAGGGCAATTTAACCCTCTGTGGCAAGGTTTGCAAGAACTCAAGCTCTGACTGCTAGTATCAACAATTCCCTTCTGGCTAGGGCTACTTTAAATGCTCCCTCTGTGTCCAAACATTAGCTGAGTTTGGTCTGGTTTTCCTTTCTGCTCTAACAGGACAGAACTGAGTTGAATGTCTCACAATTGCTGAGTTGTCCCTCCCCCAGCACCCAGAGAAGCTCTCTGCACCATGCAACTGCTGCTGGTGGGGGAGGGAGTTATGCGCGACACTGGCGATTCAAGACTGTTTTTTCTACCTTTTCAGTGCCTCTTTCACCAATAAGATGTTAAAACCAGGTACTATGAGTACTCACCTGATTTTGAGTTCTTACAAAGGTTTTGTGTGTGTGTGCATGTAGATAGTTGTTAAATTGATGAAGCTTTTGTGTGTGTGCATGTAGATAGTTGTTAAATTGGTGTTCGTGTGAAGGGGATGATTGGTAGAGTCTTCTATTTCACCATCTTGATCCATCTCTTCCCTAGGAAATCCAAGTAAGAATTTAATTCAATAACATTACTTGACTTTTCTCTCACTACCATACCCTTCACTGGAATCTATCTAATTTCCATGGTTTCAAGTCTTTAGACTGTGCCTGCTTTCTTACTGAAGGTTCCCTGCCACTTAGAAGCGACACCAGGGCCTCCTTGCACTGTCATCCTATTCTGTCTCTCTCTCTCTCTCTCTCTCTCCCTCAGTCTCTCTCTCTCCCTCCGTCCTTCCCTCACACACACACAACAAAACTTACTGGACTTCAGATCAGATAACTTTCTTTTCTTCTAGAATCCTGTGTATTATAACTTAAATGGTAATTGGTTCCATAGTGTGTGGCTAATTCCAAACACCGCAACTTTTTTATAGAAAGTGAGCATTCTCTAAACTATATAGTTTTCAGCCCTTTCAGAAATACATGGCTTAGTCTTCTCAAGTCTTCAACTACATATCCTTAGTTATATACAGCTACTTGATGTTTTTTGATGGTGCACCTGTTGTTGAAAATGCAGACTGTTGAGTCACATTCCCATGGATCCAAATTTAATAAGTCTAGAGCACCCATGAATAAAATTTTAAACAGTCACCCTCTGAGATTTTTGAAGCAGGTGTTACTCATACTGCACCATGAGAAACAATGGAATGTTTATAGAAAACTTAACACTGAGTCGTTTACTAGTCCTAAGTCACGTATTTGCTCTTTCTGTTACCTCTCACAGGAATGTCCTTTGTCTTCATCTCTAATAATAAAATTATGGCTTATTTTTTGAGATTCTGCTTAAAATGCAGAATCCTTGTCCATTTTTCCACACCTAGCACATGTGCTCTTGTTTATTAAATTAGGTATGGACACGATCAGCACTGGGGTACAAAGAAGTATTGGGTGATTATAGAGTCTGTAGGCTATACACACTGAAGTTTTGCATCTGAGTCCATACCCTTGAGTTAAGTTTACTATCGGGGCTCTAAATTGGGTAAACTTATAGAAAACAAACAAACCTGGGCATCAGATTGGTCAGGGTAGTAACTCAGACCACATAGAAACTAGGGAGAAGAATTGGCAGTCATGTCAGGACCAGACATTGTGGATGAGAGGTAAGGAAATTAAAAGTAGCTGTCAGCTAGAAAACTGCACAAGTTCAGTAAGAGGAGCCAATGATAGCACTCCAATGGTTTAAGACCAAATGATGGCATGTTACACAACTATCTAACTGAATATGTACAGTTAGTTGATTGAGTTATATAATAACAAGGAGAAAAAAGTCTAGAGTGGTAAAAGCAGAGTTAGAGTGGAACACAGGAAGGACAGCAGCCATGGGTACAATTAATAAGTGGAAAAATAAAAATTTGAACTCATATCAACCGTATTTTGTTATAGCAGGAGATTTTCAAACCTCAGTAGGACTGAAAATATACTTCAGAAAGTCAAGACCTGGGCCTAGGAGTCTCCATTAAAAACAATACTCTGGGTAGAGGTGGGTAGTCTATATATCATACCTGAAAACGGTAAACTATTGCTCTTAATTGTTTGCTTGAGGCACTATTTCTCTTTCCTTTTCTTACATTCTACTTTTGTCAACTGAGGCAAGTTTCCATATTCACTTTTATGAACGGTTCAGTGCAGCTTTTCGTTTTTAAGGTATTAATGATTCTTCCAATGTTTTGATTATTTTGCATTCAAATATGGCCAGGAGATGTGATTGTTAATTACATTTCTTTATGATTTGTGTTACAGCAAACTAGGCAACTACCTAGCAACCCCAAGCATTAAAAATACACATTCTCTGACCCCTTTTCTCTCTCCCCAACCCTTCCAAACTCTCGGTTGTAAGACCTTGAGACTTCCTAAAAGAAAAAACCAACTACTTTTTGTGACAGTTTGGTAGTGGTCTCTGCCAGGCATACTATATCCTAAATCCTTGAGCTCATAAGCATGTTTTCTTTGCTAACATTAAAATAATATTCATCGTAATTTTGTTAGCTTTACCTTTATTGAGTGCCTACTATGTACTAAGCACAGTGTGAAGCATATAACAGTATCTCTAAATCCTCAAAATAAATCTATGATGTTGGTATTATTATCTTCATTTGACAGATAAAGAAAGGGACTCTCTGAGAAGAGGGAAAAGGTAAGTAATCTACTCAAGACAACCACCATTAAATGATAGCTTGTTCCATTACATGAGATTTAAAAACATGTATCCTGAATCCGAAATTTGTGCTTTAAATTGTTCAACTTTACAGTGTATGGAAAACTAGATGTCTCATAAGTACTTGCTAGCTCATAAATATCTACAGTAACTACTGGCATTAGTCTAAGACACAACCACAAAATTCTAAAAGGCAAAGGAAAGGGACATAGCTCAAAACCCAGAATTACAACACTTTCAGATATTAAAACATGCCTAGTAAACTTCTATGAACAGGTACCTACAGTCAAGGTGAAGAATTCATATGTCTCAAGACCCAGATAACCTTAATGATTTTAGTGGGAGACAGAATTGAAAAAAGAAGAATATTTCCACAGTTAAGCCTCATCTAAGAACTTTAAAATTTCCATAAGTTCTCTTGCTGTTCAGTAGTACATATACTTCCACAACAGAAGAAAAGTTTTCCATGTTACACCAAAAAACTCAATGGAGAACATTTTGCTGTAACACAAATCATAAAGAAATGTAATTAACAATCACATCTCCTGGCCATATTTGAATGCAAAATAATCAAAACATTGGAAGAATCATTAATACCTTAAAAACGAAAAGCTGCACTGAACCGTTCATAAATTTACTTTGTAAAAATCATGAAAGACAACTAAAAAGAAAATGAGGAAAACCATTTCATCATCTGTATTTTATTAATGCATAATGCATAAATGATTTTTTAACATTTGCCTTATTACTTTGAGAAAGTGAGCAAGTCAAGGTATTTCTATATTGATGCAACCTATTTGTAATCAGAATCTACTTTTTAAAATCCAATTTGCAGAATTTAGAAAGGGCCAATAAAGGAACTATCTATGTTTCTGCAACTTGCTTGAGATAGCCTGTGAAAAACAGACTATTCTAGACTATGTAAAGAGCCTAGAGAATAGAGGTAAATGTTAATAGTAAATCAATGAAAGACAAAATAATCTGTTGAATGATGGCCTAGAAAAAAACACAAACTTCCTCAACAGGACATTTAAAAATATCTAGGCAGTTAAGATGGGCCTGCCAAATGAGGAAAGTATAAAAACAAACAACTGTAATTTCTGTGCACTCCTGACTTACCAGTTTAAATTCAAACTTTTTTTTTACCAGCATTAACAGTAGCTGACTTCTTCCTGTCTTAGTCGAACAACGAAAATGTAAAATCCTGGATACGGATCCTGGCTCTAAAACTATTGACTATAAGACCTTGGGCAAGGTATTCAAATGCTCTGAGACTCAGTTTTCTTAAATGTAAAATGGGCATAATAACACCTACTTCATAGACTACATGAAAGAGGAATGCAAAATGCCTGGCTTCGAGCTTGGCACCCAAAAGGCACTCAATAAACAGAATGTCTTCCCTCATTCATTTATTCCTTTTCTCCTACTTATTTTTCAAATTCATGCCAAAGTCATGTCAATGTAAAATCCTGGATATGGATCCTGGCTCTGCTAAGTTATTGGCTATATAATCTTGGGCAAGGTATTCAAATGCTCATTGATATCAAAGTCCTATATTCTCTAAACATATTTTAGGCACACTGATTTTCCTTATATCTGAATTCTTACAGCAGTGGTTTCTCATCTGTGGTCCAGAGATCTCTGTTGGGATGAAGAATACGGAGGGAGAAACAGAGTTACTGTAA
Source organism: Nomascus leucogenys (assembly GCF_006542625.1). Taxonomy (NCBI): domain Eukaryota; kingdom Metazoa; phylum Chordata; class Mammalia; order Primates; family Hylobatidae; genus Nomascus; species Nomascus leucogenys. Next base: position 70,920,371 of record NC_044406.1, on the reverse strand, counting down.
AGGGTCTACAAAGCTCTATGTATGCAAAGCACTATCTATAGACTGAATAAATAAGTCTTGCACTTAAACACACAACTATTTTTTTCAATATGTGTAGATGCTGTTGTTTAAACTAAAATACAAATTCATTTCAAAGTGTTACCAAGTTCATGATAGCTTCTTGTTATTATTTGTTCTCCCAATCAATTGTAAAAATTCAACTACGATTATAGAAGATTTCCATATTCACACTCAGAAAAGGTGAATCCCACAATTGCCAGTTGTATATGTATCATATAGTTGTACATCATGTATGACATCCTCCAGTGAGAGGAATGAGGCAGTAGTCATCTCTAGCATGAAATTTAAGAAGGCACCAAAACCACAGTAGTCAAGATAAAAATACTTAAAGTTTTAAAAATAAAAACTAATGCAAAAACATATAAAGAACAAAATATCAAAAGTTTAAATAAAGACATGATCTGACAGGGCCAAGATACAGGTGAAGTGACTGAGGTGAGTCATAAAAGTTCAAGATCAGATGCTGTTTCATAAAAATAGTGAGGATTTTACCCTACATGTTTTAAGAAGGAAAGACTAGGTCATTATTCCACAATATGAAAAGTGTTTATTAAAATGTACAGCTGGACCTCAAAAATAGTAAGCTAAACCATGTCATGGGTGCTTTCACAAAGAAACAGCTTGCTTTGGCATGCAAGACAGAGAGAGAGTGAGAGAGAAGGCATGAGAAAGGAGAGCAGGATAGGCATGTTAAAAGTTTGAATTTAGTAACAGAAGCAATTCTGGGAGAGTATCAACTAAGTAGTAAAATCTTGCTGTTCAGAAAAACTAGCAGCTAGCCTACATTTCTTTTCCAGAGGACAGGTGACATCATCTTCCTTATCATCATCAACATCATCATCATCATCATCACTAATTCACTATTTATTTATTGAATCTTTACCGTATCCCAAGATCTACATTGAGAACTTCATCTTGTTTAGTCATCACAACTATTCTGTGATGTGTATGTAATACTATTACCCCTATTTATGATCTAAATTTCAGGGAGAATTAAATAACTTGCATTAGGTGCTATGCATAGTAAAATATTTTAGGGACAATATGAGTTTAATAAGGTATACCTGTAATAATAATAAAACATATATAAAATAAAGCTATAGAACAGTTACTGTTTTAAGCACTGTGCTAAGCATATTATCTCATTTAAACTTTATAACAGCCAGGTAAGTATTATTATCCCCAATTTTACTGAGGCTTTGAGGTGTGTGTCTTTGGGTGTCTGCAGACACACACACCTGTACAAACATATACATATATGTGTGTATATATATATATAAACACATAAAAACATGCATATAAATATATGTGAACATGCATATATATTCAGCATCTACTATGTGCTAGTAATGATGCTAAGTACCACACAAATGATTTTATTAATTTCATTTGATAGCACCCAGAAAATATTGCTACAGCAGTCTTGGACCCAAAGCTGCCACTTTTACAACTAGTGTTTGCTAGTGGCTTGCCATGAGTCTACCTGAGTAAGCTGACTGAGCTCCAAAAGGTTCTCCTTAGAGTTATTGCCACTATAACCTATGAAAGCTGATGAAGACCACAAAACCAGAACTGAAGAAGACTCTTGGAATTTAAATGGAAAATATTCTTACTTTTATTGGAAAGCAAACTAGCTGGCCAGCATGGTGGTGTGGTTTTTTTCCTGACACTTAAATATGTGTCATCTTTCCACACCAACAACCAGTTCTCCATTCTCCAACACCCAGTGAGTGTCCCACAATTTGATTCTTGACACTATCTTTGTGGAATTAATGTTAGATTGTTAAAAGGCTCAGTTCCAAACAACTGTTCCCACTTCAGATGGCAGCCAAAAGTGGGATCCCATAGTGACCCACACTTCTAACAGGTTAACTAAAACTTCAGGATTTCCCACTATCAGCTCTCAGGATTGACAATTAACTAGAACAACCCACAGGAGTCAGGAAAGTGCTCTACTTACTGTAGTTTGTTAGAAAAGATAACAAATGAGTAACGAGATGAATAGGTACATATGGCTTGTCCCAGAAGGGTCCCAAATGCAGGAGCCTCTGTACCTGCGAAATAATTTGCACCACCTTCCCAGCATGTAGATGTGTTTACGAATACAGAAATTTCTGGAACCCTGTTGTTTAGGGGTTTCTATGGAGGTTTCCCCTCTGGTGACCAGCCTCCATCCTGCAGCTCTCTGACCTCCCCACCTCCAAGAGTCACTCATTAGTACAAACTCAGATGTGATTGAAAGAAACACTCCTCTATCGCTCAGGAAATTCCAAGGGTTTTAGGATCTCTGTGCCAAAAATGAGGGACAAAGAGAAAATGTATCTACTTTTATTATATCACAGTGGTATTCTAAAAAATAAATAAATCATTTTGAAAACTGTTAGCTTACACTAATTTCGCACAAATTGGACACTCTGTTTTGACTGTAACTATACTTAATTTAATTTTTCAGCACAATTTTGACAGGTTAATCACAAAGTTGATCATCACCATTTAACAGACAGCAATTCAGGTAAATTGATAATAGCTATTGGTTAGTAAGAGTTAGGAATCCTCCTTCTAATCAGCTACATACAGCACCAAACTGCTTTCCAGCAAAGGACAAAATCCTATAACATAATTTACTACGTTGTTTAGATCACTAGGTTTAGACGGAATTGATTTAAAAAAGAAAGTATCCAAAATGATATCCTAATTTCTCTCTTCTAAAAGTGATGAATGTGAATAATGACACCCTCAAAGGCTAACATTATAGAGAAAATAAAATTCAACTCTCTTTATTCAAAAAAGAAGCCTAATGACACCACATTTCACAACTGTTTTAAGTGATAAACTGAGTTAGGAGTGATGAGTGTTCCCTTGACTCCAAATTTACAAATAGAACTTTATCTGTAAGTCCATCTTTTCAGATACGCGTCTGATGAAATGTGCCATTCTTATTGGAGGAAGCTTTTGTTTTCCTAAGAGATTAAGAGTGAACAAAGCTTTTACTGACAGGCTGCTACTAAAATAATATTTAAATCTATTTCTACACAAACATTTTCCAAGGTTAATCCAACCTGGCTTTTCTGACTTCTCTCCTGAAGAGCCACAGACCACCAACTGGTGAACATATTTGCCTTACTTCTACATATCAACATACTGTTCTAACGAGCACTGATTCAGTGACCCAATTAGGAACCACAAGATATGAAAAATCTCATTTGGGGGAAAATAACTACAGAAGAAATCTAAGATTTCTTTTTTTATCTTAAAGACAGTTAAGGTAATCCAGCTTTCACCCAATTTAGCTCAGAGTCAAAGCATAAAAACAGTAATCCACAGACTTATCTTCATGCGTCAAGAGTCAGTTGGGGCCACACATTACAAGGATGAAAGAACTCAGGAATGTTATATTGACGAAAGTAGTGTCAATCATACCACCACCACTTTAAACTTATATAGGATTTTAGAGTTTATAAAGTTTACCACTGGCTTTATTTGATCTCTCCTCTGACTTCAACTCCAATTTTATTGCATATTATTCAGCCTGTTCTAGCCACACCAGGGATTACCTGTGTTCCTCAAATATGCCAAGATAATTTCCTCATCTAGGTCTTTTCAGTTGCTAGCCCTCAGCCTGAAATGTTATTTTCCTTGCACATCACATACCTGTTTCTTTCTTATTTCCTTTGGAACTCAGTTTAAACATCGCCTCCGGAGTGGCATCTTCCCTGATCACATTATCTAAAGTCTATTGTTACACTCTCACTCTAAACTCTGTCCTCTTACTTCTTGGCACTTATCAGAAGTCATAATTACATATTTATTTAAACGTTTACTTCTTTAACGTCTGTATTTTCCAGTAGAATGTAACATTAATGAAAGTAGGGGCTATGTCTATGTCGATCCTGTTCACCGCTGAATCCTCAGGGCCTAGCACAAAGTCAAGCACATAGAAGATGCTCAAAATATACTTGTTGATGAATAACTGAATAATGAATATATAATCTCTTTCATTATGACAACCTTATGGAATAGGTAGGGGAGTAGTATTATAATGTATAGTCATTTTTGAGTTGAGGTCACTGAGGTTTACAGAAATGAAGGAACCTGTAACACAGCTATGAATAGTGGAATTCACACTCAACCTCTGAACTTCATACCCCAAGTTCAATGTCCCTTCCTCTATGACATATGCTTAGCATTGATACAGAAGAGGAGCACGGAAGTGCTGGGAAGGGAAGGTTGTGGTCCCTGGCTGGGGCTCCATCCCTGGGCCTGTGCCCATAGACCTAGGTGAGGACATGTATTTCTGTTTTCCTGCCCAAATGCTGCATTTCCCAAGACCACCTTGGCTCATCATGCCCCCATCCTGTGCCCATAAAAACCCTGAGACCCTACTGGGCATGCATACAAGCGCCTGGACATCAAGAGGAACACAAAGGTTGAAGAACACACAAGCAGCTGGATGTCGAAAGAAACACACTAATGTAAGAGCACACCAACAGTCGCTGGCAAGCCACCAACCAGCAGAACGACATGGAGTTTGGCCAGGGCGGTCAGAGGACAGCCTGGCCACTGAGCAGCCTGAATCCAGGGGAAAACCACCTTCCCACTCCATCTCCCTTCTGGCTCCCCAACCTTCTGCTGAGAGCTACTTCACCTCAATAAAACCTTGCAATCATTCTCCAAGCTCACATGTGATCCGATTCTTCTGGTACACCAAGGCAAGAAATCCCAGGATACAGAAAGCCCTCTGTCCTTGTGATAAGGCAGAGTGGGGTCTAATTGAGCTGACTAACACAAGGCACCTACAGATGGCTAAACTGAAAGAGTATACTGTAACAAATGCCCACTGGGGCTTCAGCTGTAAACATTCACCCCTAGACACTGTTTTGGGGTCGGAGTCCCACAGCCTGCCCATCTGCATGCTCCCCGCAGAGGTTTGAGTGGCAGGCCACCGAAGAAGTGAGCCACACCCCCATGGCACATCCCGTAAGGAGTATAACGGAACTTCTCCCATTTCAGAATCTCCTTAATTACTAATAACTCCATGTCGTTTAATCATGGACACTTGCTCCATAGCCTCTGGACACAAATTTTAAGGAGCAGAGACATTAATGGATCACAGACTTCCTTAAAAAGGAGCTATCCAATTTTCTAGGTTCTTTGTAAAAGAGGACTGTCATTCTACTCAGGACACTCAAGATTTCCAAACTTCAGTAATATCGAATTTTGAACCCTCTAGATGCTGTGTGTAACTCACAAGCTATAGCTCATATGTCACAGCTATAAGTCATTTGTGGCAAAGAGCTCTTAATGTCACTGTGTTGAGAAATGAATTTACATTATATACCCAAAACATATGAACAAAGTAATGTGAATTAACTATATACTGTAGACCAAAAATAAAATTCAAAGCCCCCCAACCATCTAAATGGACCCCTCCTCTTGGCTAGGGGCATTCCGAAGTTAACCTGAAAATCTAGTTCAGGCCATGATGGGAAGGGAGAGCTGGTCATGCTTCATTATACCTTCCTCCCTTTTAAAATTACCAATAGAACAGGCTCCTTAAATTTGATAAGAAACATTTACAAGCTATCCTCTCTGAAGCATGCTGCCTAGTGGCTTCATCTGCATGAGAAAACTTTGGTCTCTAAAACCCCTTGCCTTAACCCAGACATTCCTTTCTATTGATTCCAGATCTGTAGATAGTAACTCTCTCAATCAATTGCCAATCAGAAAATCTTTGAATCTGCCTATGACCTGGAAGCTGTCCCCGCTCCCAGCACCTGCTTCCAGTTGTTCTGCCTTTCTGGACTGAACCGATGTACATCTTACATGTATTGACTGGTGCCTTATGTCTACCTAAAATATATAAAACCAAGCTGGAGTCCAACCACCAACATGGGCACATGTTTTCATTATCTCCTGAAGGCTGTGTCATGGGCCATTGGTCACTTAGATATGGTTCAGAATAAACCTCTTCATAAATATTAGAGTTTGATATTTTTAATTGACAATACTATGGCTCCTTACATGGAACATTTTTCCATTTAAACCCATTCATATGAACCACCACTAGAAAAGGACTATATATATCTACATGAAATCACTATAATTTTTTTAAGCCCTGGTGTCTAAAACTGCATACAAACTGCAATATATGAGAGAACAAGAAGCAAGGTGGTCACAGTTTATTTTGTAATAACTTGTGTAAATTCACCAGACAGTGCAGAAATCCAAGAAAGAAATGAAGTATGTTATCATATGGGTTAATACTTCAGGCATTAGTTCACCAATGTACTTAACCCATTCTCGGTTTAGGTTATGTAACAGCACATTCAGCTTACAAGAATTATAAAATAACAAATAAAAATAGATAAAATTATATTATTTTAAAAGTATTTGCAAGTAAATATTATTATTTAAAACTTAAAAAGCAAATGGAATCATTATGTCTTTTAGAGATGTATCAGGATAGCAAGCAAAAAAGAAATCATTTCTAAAGCAAATGTAAAAACATAAGACAACTGATTTCCTTTAGGCTAGGAAGCAGTCAACAGTCCCAACAGTACAAGAATTTTTTCACATTCTTCGCACAGACTTGAACTCTAAGGTTTTGCAAGCGATGAGACAGGCCCTTTGTTCTCAAATAGACCCAGCAAAGTAAGGGCATATGGGTTACAAACTGTGCAAAACAGAACATTTTGTTTTTAAGTAAAAATACAAAAATGCAACTGTTAAATAGGAAACTAACTGATCGCTTTAGCAATGGATCTGGAAATCTTCTGCAGACCAAAATAAAATGTGGCCATTTCAAATCCATAAAGTGACCGAAAACTTTCCACCATGTTTCTAACTGGTGTCAGGTCTAACAAACAATGACTCAGTAACTGGTTTTTGATGCTCCATTTTTTCATAAGAATATCATTCTTTAGAAAAGTCCAATGTATTTATTTCAGATACAACTTCACAATTCTTATGACAATCTTGAAAGATCTGTAATATGGGCAATGTTAAGCTCAACCTTATTTAAAAGGAACAAAAGCAGTGACAGAGTTAAGTGAACTGCACAAGGATACATGACTTGACAATGGCATAGCCAACAACTCTATTAAGTTTCCTATTGTCATTCTAACAAATTACCACAAATTTAGTGGCTTAAAACAACACGGTTCTAAAGGTCAGAGCTTGAAATTAGTCTTACAGGGCTAAAACCAAGGTGATGGTAAAACTCCTTCCTTCTGAGGGCTCTAGGGGAGATTCTATTTTCCTTGTCTTTTCTAGTTTTCAGAGCCCATCTACATTTCTTGGCTCATGACTCTTTCCTCACATCACTCCAACCTCTTGTTTACATCATCATACCTCCTATTTCCCTTTATGTCAAAAATTTTCCCTCTGCCTTTCTACTTAAAAGACCGTTGTGATTACATTTAGGGCCCACCCTAAATATAAATATTAATATAATATAAATATAAATAAAATATAAATAAATATATAAAATAAATAATAGATAAAATATAAACAAAACATAACAAAAATTATATATATACATACCTATATCTCTCTCTCTATATATATAAATATATCCAAGACTACATTGAAGACTTACACTTAAGGCTTTTGGATTAAACACTTTAAAAATATTAGGGAGGCTCAAATTAGAAGCTGACAGCCAAGATTGTAAAGGGCATAAAATATATGCATCATATAGAATGTTTGAAAGAACTAGGAACATTCAATCTTTAGACAGATAATCAAAAGCTGTTTTCAGAAAACTGCAAGGAGACATGACAGGGATCTTATCTTAGGTGAAGTGCTCTAATAGCAAGGAGAAGATTTACTTCAGAATACAAAAATCCAAACCACCGGGTAGATGTTAGAAAGAACCACATTTTGGTTTAATTTTAAATTAAATTTAAATCCTTTGTACTAACTAGAGTTGTCTAACAATGGAACAACCTATCTGAATAATTATTAGAGGTGTCAATGGGAGGTGGTTGGGGAGTTGTTGGTCAAAGGACACAAAACTACAGTTAGATAGGAAGAATAACTTTAAGAGATCTATTGTACATAGCATGGTGATTACAGTTAATGATGATATATTGTACTATTAAAAAATGATGAGAGTAGATGTTTAATGTTCTCACTGCAGAAATGAAAGCTATGTGAGGTAAAAAGAAATCATTCTTCAGAAGAAAAAATAATTTACTGCCAACACTTAGGTCAAGGTATCATTCTTCTTTCAGAGGACTGGGATTTATTTACAATATAATTAGTAGTGACCTATAATATTGGTTAACATTTCAACTAGGGTCATTGTGTTTCCTTAGTCTTAATTACATAAAATTAATTGGATGTAGCTATTGCATTATTCACAATAGCCAAGTCACAGAATCAACCCGTGTCCATCAGTGGATGATTGGATAAAGAAACTGTGATAAAAATATACACCATGGAATACTACTTAGCCACAAAAAAAGAATGAAATCATGTCCTCTGCAGTAACATGGATGCAATTTCCCATTATCCTAAGTGAATTAACACAGAAACAGAAAGTCAAATACTGCATGTTCCCACTTATACATGAGAGCTAAACAAGGAATACACATAGTCATGCAGAGATAAAAAATAGGCAATGGAGACTATTAAAGGTGAGAGGGTGGAAGGGGGGTGAGAGATGAAAATTTATCTATTGGGTATAAAGTACACTATTTAGATGATGAGTGCATGATGTAATATAGCGATGTAACAAAACTGCATTGGTACCCCCTAAATTATAAAAATTAAAAATAAAATATATAAATAATCTCCTGCTCTATGCTAGAACAGTTATTCTCCTAATACTGAAGATCTTATCAAATTTTATTCTTGTTGAAAGATAAAATAAATGCTTTTCCATGGTTAAAGAGCTGGTTAAAAAAAAAATAAAATTGGTACTGGAGATGGCAGAGCTTACCTCAGGCTTGAAAGGCTTGAAAGAAGGCCTGAGTGTTGAGTGAAATATAGTCTCTATTTGTCCAGAGTTTTTATGAGAAAGCCATCTTAGTTTCACATATCATTCATCAAGCAATTATCTGAACCATCACCTTTTTTTAGAAAAGACTGAGGTTGAGTTAGCTTTTAATCAGCAAACTCCAAGAAGAAATAACACCTCCTTCATGGTTTCTCTAGTGACTTAGGGAAAAAAAAAAAGTGTTCCCAACTCCAGAGTTGAGGAGAAAGAAGGACAAAAGACTACTGACAAAAACAACAACAAAAAAAGATTGAACAAAGGATGATTCATAATCCATTTATTATACTATATCCAAAAATGTAGTTTAAGAAAAATGCACTGGAATCATAAGAGAGGCTCAAAATAAACTTTTTGTATACAATGAAGTTAGTAAATACAAACTATCTTAATCTCACAGGGTAACTGTGACCTGAAATAATGCCTTCTAGTATCTATTCTTGATTTACTCTTAGTATTGCCTCCAATTATATGGTTTTGGGTTAAGCACATAACTTGTGCCTCAGCTTGTCTTCCTGACTCATAAATTGTGTTTTAAAGAAGTCACATTAGGGTTTTAACAAATTATTTTGGGCTGCTAATGAAAAAAAATCCTTTCTTTCAAAGAAATTCAAAGCTCTTGCTATTAATCACATTTTAAAAATCTAACTAGCATTCCTAGGAAGTAGAGTTAAGGTCATTTCTTTCTTATGTGGTGACTGGGGTTGGGGAATGGGATGAAACAAAGGTTAACCCATTTCCCTAAGGCCCTTTACGCCCCAATACAGGGTTTCCTGGTTGATTAGCATACTGATGATGACAAAGATTTCTAACAAGTTAGCATTAAACTACATTAAAAAGTCACAGCATTAACTATAGAGTTCTAAAACAGTGATATTTCTTCTACAACAACAAGGAGTATAATTCAAAGTTTTATGACAAAATTTTTCTGGAAATTGAACCTTTTAAAGCATTGCATTGGGTATTACATTAGCCATGCCATGTAATTTTCTTCATTTGTAACACTATCAACTATCATGAATGAACAACTCCCAATACTTGAGCTTTAGGGAATTATTGATTAAAGAATTTGGCCAGGTGCAGTGATTCACACCTGTAATGCCAACACATTGGGAGGCCAAGACTGGAGGATCACTTGAGGCCAGGAATTCAAGACCAGCCTGGGCAACATAGCAAGATCCTGTTTCTATAAAAAAAAATTTTTTTTTAATCAGTCAGGCCTGGTACTAGGGAGGGTACTGAGATGGGAAGATTGCTTGAGCCCAGAAGTTGGAGGCTGCAGTGAGCTATGACTGCACCACTGCAATCTAGCCTGGGCAACAGAGCATGACTCTATCTCAAAGAAAAAAAAAAGAACACTTAAAACACTGATTTTAAAATTAGTTTTAATTCAGTACGTCTCGAGTTTCATATAGGAATATTCCCCTTATCACATGATCTTACATTGTACTGATCCACAGGCAGAAGCAATACACAGAATGCTTCCTAAAAAGAGAAGAGAGGTAGAAAAGAAAAAAAAATCATCAGACTTATTTTAAGCTTTTCAAAACAAAATTAGCTCTTTCAGAATTAAGGCCTTGTTCTCTACAGAGCTGAGTATTTTATCAGTGGGAATTTAGGAAATATATATTAAATTGATAACTACTGGCTCTCCATGTGTTGTATGCTGCTTGATTTCCTCTGCTTCCACAGTTTCAAGAAGCTGATCTCCCACTTCACCACAAAAAAAAAAGAGGTAAAAAGAAAATGTTAGACCTAAAACCATAAAAACCCTAGAAGAAAACCTAGGCAACACCATTCAGGACATAGGCATGGGCAAGGACTTCATGTCTAAAACACCAAAAGCAATGGCAACAAAAGCCAAAATTGACAAATGGGATCTAATTAAACTAAAGAGCTTCTACACAGCAAAAGAAACTACCATCAGAGTGAACAGGCAACCTATAGAATGGGAGAAAATTTTTGCAATCTACTCATCTGACAAAGGGCTAATATCCAGAATCTACAATGAACTCAAACAAATTTACAAGAAAAAAACAAACAACCCCATCAAAAAGTGGGCAAAGGATATGAACAGACACTTCTCAAAAGAAGACATTTATGCAGCCAAAAGACACATGAAAAAATGCTCATCATCACTGGCCATCAGAGAAATGCAAATCAAAACCACAATGAGATACCATCTCACACCAGTTAGAATGGCCATCATTAAAAAGTCAGGAAACAACAAGTGCTGGAAAGGATGTGGAGAAATAGGAACACTTTTACACTGTTTGGTGGGACTGTAAACTAGTTCAACCATTGTGGAAGTCAGTGTGGCGATTCCTCAGGGATCTAGAACTAGAAATACCATTTGACCCAGCAATCCCATTACTGGGTATATACCCAAGGATTATAAAACATGCAGCTACAAAGACACATGCACACGTATATTTATTGCGGCACTATTCACAACAGCAAAGACTTGGAACCAACCCAAATGTCCAACAATGATAGACTGGATTAAGAAAATGTGGCACATATACACCATGGAATACCATGCAGTCATAAAAAATGATGAGTTCATGTCCTTTGTAGGGACATGGATGAAGCTGGAAACCATCATTCTCAGCAAACTATCGCAAGGACAAAAAACCAAACACCGCATGTTCTCACTCATAGGTGGGAATTGAACAATGAGAACACTTGGACACAGGAAGGGGAACATCACACACCTGGGTCTGTTGTGGGATGGGGGGAGGGGGGACGGATAGCATTAGGAGATATACCTAATGTTAAATGACGAGTTAATGGGTGCAGCACAACAACATGGCACATGTATACATATGTAACAAACCTGCACATTGTGCACATGTACCCTAAAACTTAAAGTATAATAAAAAAATAAAAAAAGAAAGAAATCCTTCAATGGTCAGTCAGATTTCTGCAATCTTAGACCCAGAGTCTAGGACAACAAGGAATAGAAAGTATTACTGCGGCATATTACCAAAGGAGGAGGTTGTATATTGCTTTCCTTGGATAATTTACTAAGAGAAAATTAATAATAATATTTCTGGGACAATTCACAGTCCTTACATGGATGGACTAGATGATTTTCCATGATCCCTTCTATACATATGCTTCTAATATTTTATTTGCAATATGTTTGATGGTGATAAAGGTGGAACAGACTAAAAGTCAATTTCTATACAATGGAGAAGGAACTTTCAGTGTTATGCTCAAGCTTTCTTAATAACAATTGACATTAATAACAAAAAAGAGTAATGTTTTACTCCATGACCTTTCTACCTAGATATCATTGTTTTAGTTCACCTAAAGCACCAGTGTAAAATGTGGAAAGCCATAATGCTATTTTAAAAAGAACAACCTTGATGCTAGGACAAAATTTATCCATTAGAGCAACAGGGCCCAAATGGATTCTTATGCTTATTAACTCCTGGGAGTAAGACAACCATGTTGCCAGAGTTCAAACGTTTGCAGTAGGGATTGTTACAAATATACTGGGGAAAAAGATAAAGGGGAAAGGTGGCGCAAAAATTATCTTTACTTATTTAGTAATCTGATGGAAACCTAAGGAGAAATAATTACTTTAGCACTTAGACTTTTTGCCATACAGTTGGCCAAAGGCAAACATTGAGCAGCCACAGCACTGAAAATTCTGGCACAATAGGTGATTCTTATCAAATTTAATTGTAGCAGCGACATGAATTAACTCCAAAAGTTAGGAAGGGGGTGAAGAAGATATATGCAACAACCACTGGAGCACCCAGATATATAAGGAAAAAATTATTAGAGCTAAAGAAAGAGACCCTAACACAATAATTGCTGGAGACTTCAAGACCCATCATTCAGTATTGGACAGATTATACAAACAGATAATCAACAAAGAAATATTAGAATTCAGTTGCCTGTAGAACAAATAGATCTAACAGATATTTACAGAACATATCATTCAATGCCTGCAGAATACACATGCTTCTCCTCAGCACATAGATCATTCTCAAGAATAGACCATATGTTGGGACACAGACCAAGTCTTTAAAAATTCCTCAAAAATGAAATTATAACAAATATATTTTCTGAACACAATGGAATAGAACTAGAAACCAATAACAAGAAGAATTTTGGAAACTATCCAAACACATGAAAATAAGACAATATGCTCCTGAGTGAACAGTGGGTCAATGAGGAAATTAAGAAAATTGAAAAATCTCTTAAACCAATACCTATGAGATACAGTGAAATAAATATACCAAAACCTATGAGATACAGTGAAATAAATAGTAAAAATAAAAGTTTATAGCTATAAGGGTGACTTCAAAGGTTTTTAGAAAAACTTCGAATAAACAACTTAAAGATGCATCTCAAAGAACTAGAAAAGCAAAATCAAATCATACCCAAACTTAGAAGAAAATAAATAAGAGCAGACCAAAAATAAATTAAATTGAAATAAACAAAACACTAAAAAAATCAATGAAACAAAAAGTGGGTTTTTTGAAAAGATGAAAAGAATGGACAAACTTAAGCACCGAATAAGAAAAAAGAGAGAAGGCCCAATTAAATAAAATCAGTGATTAAAAAGGTGATAATACAACCAATACCACAAAAATTAAAAAGATCATTAGAGGCTACTATGAGCAACTATATGCCAATTAATTGGAAAACCCAGAAGAAATTGATAAATTCCTAGACAGATACAACTTACAAATATTGAACCATGGGGAAATCCAAAACCTGAGCAGACAAAAAACAAGTAATGAGAACAAAGCTGCAATAGAGTCTCCCAGCAAAGAAATGCCAGGACCTGATGGTCTTCACTGCTCAAATTTATCAAACATTTAAAGAAGAACTAATACAAATCCTATGTCAAAGTATTCTGAAGAAGAAAAGAAGGAGGAAATACTTCCAAACTGATTCTACAAGGCCAGTAGTACACTGGTACCGAAACTGGACAAAGACACACCAAAAAAAGAAAACTATAGGCCAATATCCCTGATGAACATTGATGCAAAACTACTCAACAAAATACTAAAAAAACAAATTCATGAACACATTAAAAAGATCATTCATCATGACCAAGTGGAATTTATCCCAGGAATGCAAAGATGGTTCAACAGATGCAAATCAATCAATGTAATACATCATATCAATGGAATGAAGGACAAAAACCATATGATAATTTCAGATGATGCTAAAAAAGCATTTGATAAAATTCAACATACCTTCATGACAGCAAGTGCCAAAATACTGGGGATTGAAACATACCTCATCTTAATAAAAGCCATATATGAGAGAATCACAGCTAATATAACACTTAATGGGAAAAAAACTGAAAGGCTTTCCTCTAAATCTGGAACACAACAAAGATGTCCACTTTCACCACTGTTATTCAACATACTACTAAAAGTCCTAGCTAGAGCAATCAGACAAGAGAAAGACATAAAGGTCATCCCAATTTGAAATAAGGAAGTCAATTTATCCATCTTTGCAGATGATATGATGTTACATTTGGAAAAACCTAAAGACTTCACCAAAAAATCCCATTAGACCTAATAAGTAAATTATGTACAGTTGCAGGATACAAAATCAACACACAAAAATCAGTAGCATTTCTAAATGCCAGCAGTGAATAATCTGAGAAAGAAATCAAGAAAGTAATCCCATTCACAGTAGTCACAAACATAGTAAACTACACAGGGATTAACTTAAATAAGTGAAAGCTCTCTACAATGAAAACTATGAAATATTGATGAAAGAAACTCAAGAAGACTGAAAAAATGTACATATATAAATCTACATATGTACGTAAATACATATATAGTTACCTGATGCTTTTGCCTCACAGCTCTTAAGATTCTTTCCTTTGTCTTGACTTTAGATAACCTGATGACCATGTGCCTAGGTGATGATCTTTTTGTGACAAATTTCCTGGGTGTTCTTTGAGCCTCTTGTATTTGGATGTCTAGATCTCTAGCAAGGCCAGGGAAGTTTTCCTCAATTATTCCCGCAAGTAAGTTTTCGATTTCTTTATCTGATTGTTCACTGTTGGCATTTAGAAATGCTGCTGATTTTTGTGTGTTGATTTCGTATCCTGCAACTGTACACAATTTGTTTATTAGGTCTAATGGGACTTTTTGGTGAAGTCTTTAGGTTTTTCCAAATGTAACATCATAACATCTGCAAAGATGGATACATTGACTTCTTCATTTCAAATTGGGATATATCTATATCTAGATCTATATATCTATATATATACAGATATATATGTGTATATATATCTATATCTATATCTGTATATCTGTATGTTTGTGTGTATATATATACAGATATATATGTGTATGTACATATATACAGATATATATGTGTATGTGTATATATCTGTGTATATATATATACACAAACATACAGATATACAGATATAGATATAGATAAATAAAACCTGTCAGATTAACAGCAGACTTCTCAGCAGACACCCTACAAGCTAGAAGAGATTGGAGTACTATCTTTAACCTCAGTAAACAAAAGCAAAAAAATATATAAGCTAAGAATTTTGTATCCAGTGAAACTAAGCTTCATAAATGAAGGCGAGATAAAGTCTTTTTGAGACAAACAAATATGGAGACACTTCCCCACCACGAAGCCAGCACTGTAAGAAATGCTAAAAGGAGTTCTAAATCTTAAAACATAACTTTGAAATACACCAAAATAGAACCTTCCTAAAGCATAAATCTCAGAGGACCTATAAAACAATAACACAATTTTAAAAAAAGTATTCACGCAACAATTAACATGATGAAAAAACAGTACCTCATCTCTCAACACTAACACTGAATGGAAGTAGCCTAAATGTTCCACTTAAAAAATACAGAATGGCAGGATGGACAAAAATCCAACCACCAACTATTTGCCATCTTCAAGAGACTCACCTAACACATAAAGACTTATATGAACTTAAGATAAAGGGGTGGAAAAAGATATTCCATGCAAATGAAAACCAAAAGCAAGCAGGAGTAGTTATTCTTATATCAGACAAAACAGACTTTAAAGCAACAAAAGTTAAAAAAGACAAAGAAGGGGATTATATAATGATAAATATATCAGTCCAACATGAAAATATCACAATCTTAAATATATATGCACTTAACACAGGAGCTCCCAAATTTATAAAACAATTACACTAGACCTAGGAAATGAGACATACAGCAAAAAAATAATAGTGGGGAAATTCAATACTTCACTGACAGCACCAGGCAGGTCATGAAGACAGAAAGCCAACAAAAAAACAACTGACTTAAAGTATACCCTAGAACAAATGAACGAAACAGATACTTACAGAACATCCTATCCAACAACTGCAGAATATACATTTTTTATCAGCACATAGAACATTCTCCAAGATAGATCATATGATAGGCCACAAAACGTCTCAATAAATCTAAGAAAATCAAAATTCTATCAAGTTCTGTCAGACCACAGTGGAATAAGATTGAAAATTCACTCTAAAAGGAACCCTCAAAACTATACAAATATATGAAAATTAAATAATCTTCCCCTGAATGATCTTTGAGTCAACAGTGAAAATCAAGATGGAAATTCAGAAAATTCTTTAAACTGGATGATAATAGTGATACAAACTATCAAAACCTCTGGGATACAGCAAAAGCAGTGCTAAAAGGAAAGTTCCTAACATTAAAAGTCTACATCAAAAAGTCTGAAAGCACAAATAGGCCATCTAAGCTCACACCTAATGGAACTAGAGAAACAAAATCCAAACCCAATCCCAGCAGAAGAAAAGAAATATCAAAGATCAGAGCAGAACTAAATGAAATTGAAACAAAAAAAAAATAAAGATAAATGAAATAAAAAGCTGGTTTTATGAAAATATAAACAAAATTGATTGACCATTAGTGTGATTAAGAAAATAAGAGAGAAGATACAAATAAATATATATATAAATAAAATGGCTTTTATCCAAAGACAGGCAATAACATGCTGGCGAGGATGTGGAGAAATGGGAACCCTCATACACTCTTGGTGGTAAGGTAAATTAGTACAACCACTAAAAAGAACAGTTTGGAGGTTCCTCAAAGAAACTAAAAATAGAGCTTACATATATGTGATCCAGCCACCCCACTGCTGGGTACATATCCAAAAGTAAGAAAATTGATATATCAAAGAGATAGCTGCACTCCTGTGTTTATTGCAGCACTATTCACAATAGCCAAGATTTGGAAGCAACTTATGTGTCCATTGACAGATGAATGGATAAAGAAAAGGTGGCACATAAACACAATGGAGTATTACTCAGCTATAAAAAGAATGAGATCCTTTCATTTGTGACAACTTGAATATAACTGGAGGACATTATTTTAAGTGAAATGAGCCAGGCACAGAAAGACAAACTTTGCATGTTCTCACTTATTAGTGGGAACTAAAACTTAAAACAATTGAACTCATGGAGATAGAGCAGAGCCATGATTACCAGAAGCTGGGAAGGATAACGGGTAGGGAGGATGGTGATGGTTAATGGGTACAAAAATATAGTTAGAGTCAATGAATAAGATCTACTATTTGATAGTGCAACCAGGGTGACTATGGTCAACAATAATTTATTGTACATTTTAAAAACTGAAAGAGTGTAATTGGATCATTTGTAACACAAGGAAAAGATAGATGCTTGGGTTCATGGATTCCCTATTTACCCTGATGTGATTATTGTGCATTATGTGCCTGTATCAGAGTGTCTCATGTGCCTCATAAATATGTGCACATACTCTGTACACACAAAAATTAAAAATTGAAAATTAAAACAAAAACAAAGTAAATAAGGCATATTGATATATAGAATACTGAACTAAACTTCAAACCAAACTGTCAGGAATCCTATAACCCTTGGAAAAGAGAGGGAAAAAGCCAAGGAGAGCAGAAAGAGTGACAAACAGAAAATGGTTGAGATTATAAATAAAGGAATAAATACAATTCAGATTTTTATAAGACAATTGTTTACACAAAAGATCAAAGCTAGGATGATCTCAAGGTGAGGGAATTATAGAAAAGTCTAAAAGGCATTTTTTAGATAACAAAAAAGGGAATTTAGTGGGCTTTGTTCCATAATCCCAGGGTAAATGTTAGAAACAGACAATGAAGCCACAAATCTTTAATTTGTTATGACTGCAACATTTGGCTTTAATCAGAACTGTATAATAGTCATGTCTTTGTGGAATGTTCCAGTATAAAAAGTAAGTGCAAATTGTGCTTAGGATCTACTTTCCACACTTCTGTCTAGTGAAATGGCAAGAAAATTGGGTAACAGTTCAATTGAAGTAATAAATTATCACTTTTCAGAACTGTCATTCAGTAAGAAGATCATTGTCAGGGTGACTGGAAAGGGTAGGCAGAATATATTTGCACACTTGTTGGGGGGCAGGAGAATGCTAATTTCTATGAGGCAGCTTACCAACAGGCAGGCAGGGAGTCCCTAAAGTACCTCTGCCTTGACTCCTTTCTTATTTGCAGACCATGTAACTTAGTCCCTCAAATTGACATCCCCATACTTTCTCCTTCATTCTGGCTCAGGGAGGAGGCTGAGAAAATCTTTATTCCTGGCCTTTTCTCGTCCTTCAGAGCCTGGGTCCAGAGTTTAGTCCAGTGGCTGGCAACAAGTATTTTCTCAATGAATGAGTGAATTTGAGGGTGAAAGCAAGATAATTCCCAAGCACATATCATAGATTCAGAATCGGCAGGACCTATCTACAAAATCTATTCAAATTGTCCACCCTATGCAAGGCTCTGCACTTGAACATCTCTGCCAAGTGTTTATATGGTACATGTATGTGCACATAAGAACAAGTTAGTTCAATGTAAAAGTATTGAATGTAGAAGTATGAAATTCTAGGGGAGAGAGTTTATGGAACCAGAGCTCCATAAACTCTCTACTCTAGAATTGAATAATGTCATTGATATGGAATCCCAAACTTCTGATTTAATTCCATTTACCTTTCTTTACTTTCTTTCTTGAATAGTATTCACCAGATCTTAAGTCAGCCCAGAAATCTTAAAGGAAGTGATCTGCCTACCAATTTTCTAACCATATACTCTTTCCAGCCTCATAGAAGCTAGATTGGCATTAGGGAGAAGGGAAAATAAGTGTGAACTATTAGATTAGTTATACTTTCTTATGACTAAAATAATCCATCCCATAGCCAGAAGTCAAAGTGTAAAAAGCAATATGTTCTAAAGAATCAAACTGATCTTTACTAAATTTAAGCAAATAAATGGTGGTAATAAAAATTGTCCAGCTGTTCTTCATACTTTTTATGAGAACTTTGACTTTCCTGCTTATTTTTTACAAGGGTAATAAAATGCTTTTTGAAATAATACGCATTTGTCTGATAAAATTATTCGTTGGGCATTCTCAAGTAGAACAATATAAAAATATCTATTTGTTTTCATCCTTTCCTATCACAAATATTCATGTTCTCTCTCTGTCACAATTTCCAAATATTAACTGTTGAATATTTCAGCCACTAGACACTGAGGTAGTTTAAAGTTGATTCTATGGTGAAATTAAAGAATCAACAATGATTTGATAAATCTAGGCTGGGAAAACAAACAAACAGAATTTTTCTAGGAAAAATTCCAGTTCACTTAATTTTCTTCTTTTTTAATAACTCTGGAATAATATCATTTTATTTTAACTATTTTCAGCAATCTTCTTTTTCCTTTCCTCTCACCAAACTAGTCAAATATTAGGTTATATACTCATCTCTTCCTCATTATTTGCTCTATTTCTTAACCTTTCCTAATCAGGCTGTTGTTTTCACCAATCTACTGAAACCGCTTTTCTCCAAGGTCACTAATCATTTCCTTATTTTAAATTCAATGACCTTTTATCAGTTTTCACAATTCCTGTATGGATCTAACAAACAATGCTCATTCTCCGTGAAAATTCTTCCCTACCACAGTTTATATTACAAGATGCTACTCTTGATCTTTCCTAATGAATCCACGTGTTTCCTGCTGTTCCTGTTTCTTTCACCTCTTCCGAAATGTGAACATTCAGCAAAGTCCTGTCTTTGTTTTCAGCTCTCTTCTCATCTCATGCCATAATTCCTTTTTCCTAGTGAGCTCATTCTTTTCCATGGTTTGAAGTAGCACCTATACATGAATGACTCCCATATCTACTCTCCATCCACCATCTTTCCCAAACTCTAGTCATACGTTTCCAACTATCAACTGCAAATCTCCACTTGGGTGGCCTGTTTTGCACTTGAATTTCAACAGGCCATCCACTCATATGTGAACAAATATTTATTTAGAAACTTACCAGTTTATAATTATATTCTGTGTAATACGAAGTGAAAGAGGTAGATGATAAGTTGCTACTCATCACTTTGTCGAATTTTGAAATAGTACTATTCTACAGTAGAGTTCTACAAAGTATTTTTAGCTTTTGACGGGTCCATTAATAAATGAGGAGGGAAGTTAAAAAAATAAACTGTAAAAATATTGACCTTGCCTCAAAATCTGTTCATTAGGAACAGAAATCTGCCTTATATAACTTGAAACAGTTGCTAAGAGGCAATTGCTAAAGCTTAAGGAAATATTTAGGAAAAATGCATAATGCTATTATATGCAACATGCCATCTATCTTTTTATCATATGCTTTTACATAGAATAATGACTAACCATTAATCATATGAAATAAAAATTGCTGTTTATTTTTACTAAAACATACACGAATTAATGCCCACCATTCCAACTTCAAATATTTGAAGAAATTGTATGACATCAAGTGGTGGTACTTTGTGGAGGTGTGGGTGTAGAATTCGGTCATGATTACCTCAATCACTGGGAGATAGTCAACTATTTTTTTCTTATAACTGCTTTTGGAGAAATCCATGTTTTGACAATCCAAGGTTTCAAATTTCATTTTTTTTCTTCCCCAAAATCTCTTCTCTTATATGAGCTGTTGCACAAGATAGAATCTCATTTTTTGTGCTAATAGCTCCTTTTGAGCCATTCTCCATATATTTTAAGCAATATAATATTTATGCACTGTATCGCTAGTTTTATACTTTAACGAAAAAGTACAATTCTAAGACTTTCCTACTCAACCACCTTATGAAATGAAATTTCTGTATGTGAATTCAATTCAATCTCTGTAAGTGAATAATTTTCAAAAAGTAATTAGACATTGATTTACAGTAAATCCACTTGGACATGTAGACATAATTTTGACAAGATCGTATTAGATGCTTTGAGTTTTCATGAAACCTAGAGTGACTGACTTTGGAAAGTACACACATGCTGTGTGTCTGGTGGGACCTGTCCCAAGCAGTCCCTGGCATTTGGGCAGCATAAGGATCCCCTGGGATGTGTACTTTACTTCTAGAGTTCAACTCTTGGGTAGAGTCAGATTAAATCCCAAGTGAGATATGCACTCCTCTATTAAGCTCCCCATACAGAGCCTAATCATAGCCACACAATTTCTAATTGGATATAAACACACACTAAACAAAACTCATTCTTCAACTTTAACTTAAAAATCAAATAAAAAATACTAATCTGATCTGATGGGCAATTTGTAAATGTTTAGTCACATTTTTTTCACAATATTTTTTACTTGCCTTTCAACATCCTCTTTTTCAAAAAAAAAAAAAATCGCATGAATTCAAAGTCCCGTATAAAATTGTCCTCACTTTGGATCTTGTCACACTTCCATTTTGCTCACTTTAAAACTCACCAGGTGTTGGTCTTGTTACCTGGCAAATTGTCTCATCACCACCAACAACCCTGACTGGACCCTCAACATTGTTTAGAAAGTTTAAATTTAACACCTTTATTCTTTATTTTATTTTTTTATTTTTTGTAGAGACAGGGTCTTGCTTTGTTCCCCAAGCTGGTCTCAAAGGCCTAGCCTCAAATGATCGTCCCCCGCTGGGCCTCCCAAATTACTGGGATTACAGACATGAGCCATTGTGCCAGGTCTACCTTTACTCTGAAGTTTTAAGTAGAAATTCACTGAAAATACTTCACCCCAACTATTGCATCTTTTGAGAAGTTAGAACTATTTACCTGAATCACAATACCAATTATATTTTTTCTGAAAGTCTGAGATCAGATTTCATTATTTTTAGTAATGACTTTCCAACAGCACTTTGTATTAGGGTTCTCTTAGAGGGACGGATGTAGTAGGATATATGTGTGTATATATATATGCGTGTATATATATATATGGATATATGGAAGTAGTAGGATATATATATATATGGGGAGTTTATTAAGTATTAACTTACATGATCACAAGGTTCCACAATAGGCTTTCTGCAAGCTGAGGAGCAAGGAGAGCCAGTCCAAGTCCCAAAACTGAAGAACTTGAAGTCCGATGTTCAAAGGCAGGAAGCATCCAGCACAGGAGAACCATGTAAACTGGGAGGCTAGGCCTGTCTCTCTTTTTCACGTTTTTCTATCTGTTTTGTATTTGCTGGAAGCTAATTAGATTGTGCCCATCAGATTTAGGGTGGATCTGCCTTCCCCAACCCACTGACTCAATTTTTTTTTTTTTTTGAGACGGAGTCTCGCTCTGTCGCCCAGACTGGAGTGCAGTGGCACGATCTCAGCTCACTGCAAGCTCCGCCTCCCGGGTTCACACCATTCTCCTGCCTCAGCCTCCTGAGTAGCTGGGACTACAGGCGCCTGCCACCAGGCCCGGCTAATTTTTTTTGTATTTTCAGTAGAGACGGGGTTTCACCATGTTAGCCAGGATGGTCTCGATCTCCTGACCTCGTGATCCGCTCCCCTCGGCCCCCCAAAGTGCTGGGATTACAGGCGTGAGCCACCACGCCCGGCCTCAAATGTTAATCTCTTTTGGCAACACCCACACAGACACTACTCAGGATTAATACTTTGTAACCCTCAATCCAATCAAGTTGACACTCAGTATTAACCATCACACACTTCTAGAAGCTTTCTTTCATGATACTCTTCATTTTAAGTTATTCATATTCAGCTTGTGAGAATGACGAGAGGCAAAGAAAGTTTTATGACCTACTCAAATCACACAGGCAATAGCCAATAAAACATATCTCACCCTTACAGCTAAAAAAGCTTTAAAATCCCTTCAAAAAGCAATTCATCTTATCTACTTTTCATTAGATTGCAATAAAATGATTTTCTTAAATTGAGATAAAGGTACATGTTCTGCATTCTAACTAATAGTATATGCTGAGCTCTTATAACTTTGATTTTCTCCTCTGATAAACTCAAGTTCTCCACTTGATGTAACAGACCACCAGAATTATCCTTAGTATTTCTATAGACCACGTATTGCTGTAGACCAATTAATTAAGAAGTATTTTTCATGTTTTTTCAAGTTCGTCAGAAAAGAAGTATTACAGTGACTTGTAAATCAGTTTCAGAGCTGCATTCAGAGTGGGTATTAGTGAATATCATCAAGTAGGCAGAATAGCATAGGGCTTCAGATCATGGGCCGTGGAATCAGACAATCCTGGGGGGTGCTTTACTACTTTACTAGCTCTGTGACCTTGCTAGTTCTCTGAGCCTCTCTTCTTAAAAACAGAGATAATAAGAGTACTGGCTTCATTGAGTTGTCAGAAAAATGAAATATTACATGTAAAGTTCTTACCGTGCCTGACTCAATGAATTATAGTTCTTAATATTATTATCCACTAAAGCTGACAATTTGCATGAGAAATTAAAGTAAGATGATTGATCATATGTTTAATAAATTAAGTAATTGTATATGCTTGTCTTCCTTCTAAATCAAATTTGATATAACATACTGAAGAGAACGGTCTCCAATATCATACAACTAGTATTAAATATATATTTACTCATAATTTTAACAGAAAAACATGCTGCACTTATAATGAAATAACTGGCTGAAAGGTGATGGTGAAACAGACAAAATTTTCTCATGTTGTAAATGTTACCTAAGATGAATATTCTCTGGTGTTTGAAAGGTGAAACTTTATTTGTCTTGACTCATTTTTGGAAATCCCTCAAGCAGAAAGGCTTGGCTAGACCCTAACTCTAGGATAGGGTCTCATTTCCAAAAAGGACTAAGCCAAAGGGACAGAAATCAAGGACTAGAGTCTAAAACCAGAGTTTACAAGTTATAGCAGTCCTGCCTTCCTGGTTAATTTAGATTTACAGAATCATAGAAACCACCTTTTAATTATGTTGGTCTATAGTCACATAACATGGAAGAGAATCAGTCATAAAAATTCAGTATTTAACACAGGCCAGCATAAGAAAGTACAGACAAATATTATTTTTAAGTGTGCCCTCGATTAATTCATTTGATTTTTAAAAAAGAACTAAATTGTAAAAGAACATGGTGCTACTATCCTCCCTACACCCAGCCTGCCAACCAATGCCAACTCTCATCTCACTCTCGAGTACGGGTTATGAATGAAAACACATTTGCCTACTTAGACATCATCCCCTCTTGAATGGCAATTGTATTTCAAAATCATACAACAGGATTTTTATGTAGTATTGACAATTTCTATTCAATACCTATATACAGAGGATGTGTAAACAACACAGTGTTTAGGAGTGGGTTCTGAAGTCTGAACAACTGGAGTTCTAATCACAGCCCTGTCATTTCTAGCTCTTCAGTCTTGACCAATGTACCTATGTTTCTGGATCTTAGAGATACCCCCTCCAATTAGATAAAATGAATCTAATAGTAGTTATTACTTTGTTAAAATGTTATTGTAAAGATAAATTAAATAAAATAATGTAGGTAAAGCCCTGGGCACCTCGCCTGACATATACAATGCATAAATAAGTGTTGTCTTTACTATCACTAAAGTCAAATATTAGCAGCTGAGCACGGTGGCTCACATGTGTAATCCCAGCACTTTGGAAGATCGAGGAGGGCGGATCACTTTAGCTCAAGAGTTTGTGACCAGCTTGGGCAACATGGTGAAAACCTGTCTCTACCAAAAATACAAAAGTTATCTGGGCCTGGTGGTGCACGTCTGTGGTCCCAGCTACTTGAGAGGCTGAAGCAGGAAGATCGCTTGAGCCTGGGAGGCAGAGATTGCAGTGAGCCAAGATCATGCCATCACACCACAGCCTGGGTGACAGAGTGAGACTCCGTCTTAAAAGAAAAAAAAAAACTTAGTTATGCTAACGAAAGGGCAATACAACAACAAAAAAACCTAGCGTCATTGAATACTTTAAATATACAGTCTTTGAATTTGTTATGATATTTTTAAACTTATATTTGAATTTTTTGCCTGATGTTCTGGCAATCTGCAAGACTTCAAACAAACCTAAAGAAACCAACATGCAAGACCTGGGCTAGAAAAAAATCTCCTTGCTTAAAATTCTTCTCTGCTGCCCAAGTGTAAAAAGTCAGCTTTGTCTCTCATATTAATAAAAACAGTCATCATAAATGAACCGCCTCATCTCTCTAAATGTAATTTTGTTTAACCTTGGTCTGGATTGAAGAAAGTAATTAAAGACTGGGTTTAAAAGGTCTCCTAGTGGGCCGCAAAGTAGATCTGAAAGCAAACAGATGGTCAGATAGTTAACCAGCAGCTTCTCTCTTAATCTGTTTACTTTTATCAGTAAGAAATGAAGTACAAAATTCAACCTTGATAATTCCATTAAAGCAGGAAACGTTTTTGTAAATTATACATGGTTAATTGCACAATATATATTTCATAAAAGATTTTAAAGATTAGCTACAGAGAACATTCAATCTGATTGACATTTGAGGTTCATTTATTTTTTCCCTAGGCTAACCCTGGTGGAGGGTTTATTGATCAAAACCCTTCCTCAACAAAGTAACTAGTCTTTGTGCTAGAAATAAGTCCATTTTATCTTTCTCTTCTACCAAATAATGATTTTTTTTTGAGACGGTGTCTCGCTCTGTCACCCAGGTTGGAGTGCAGTGGCACGATCTCGGCTCACTGCAACCTCTGCCTTCCGGGTTCATGCCATTCTCCTGCCTCAGCCTCCCAAGTAGCTGGGACTAAAGGTGCCCGCCACCACGCCCGGATATTTTTTTTTTTGTATTTTTAGTAGAGACGGGGTTTCATCATGTTAGCCAGGCTGGTCTTGAACTCCTGACCTCATGATCCACCTGACTCAGCCTCCCAAAGTGCTGAGATTACAGGCGTGAGCCACCGCGCCCGGCCCAGATAATTAATCTTTTACTAAACTTTCACAATCTATTCTTCCCTACAACCATTCAACATTTAAGCATCTTTTTAAATGCCCAAGAATCACCATCACTGATCACTGATCAGCCTCTTTTTGGGCCAAATTCTTCCAATGTTTCTGTGAAATTTAGGAAATCAGCCATCAAATACTAAGCATCAATTTGAAAACACTGATCTTGAGTCTCCACATTTGCCATGTGAAAGCTGCCATTTTCCACTGTTAGGGACCTCCAAAAAGCATGTCCCAGTTATTTGGTGAACAGTTTCTAATTTTAGTCTTCTAAGTGAACATCTTCTATGAACACCTTTAAACAACATTCAAACAAACTTTGGAAGATATGACAAAAATCCTTGCATACACAAAATCAATGTTTAATGTATAAATACAGAGACAGAGCAGCAAAACATTCTGCACCTAAAATACAATTATTTGAGAACCACATAATGAAGAACTGTGTCTTGCTCCTCTATATTATCCAGATGAAGAAAATACTGTGACTAGTGACTAATTACACAATCAAGAATGTTGTTTTATCTGTTGTTATAAATTGTGCAGAGTACAACCATAGAGAAAAATTATGTATATTTAATTTTTGGACAATCCAAGCTACAACTAGCTTCTGTTTTATCAGTTATATAAAATACATCAATTTTTAAAAGTTCCTTCACAATTAAAACCCTAAGAAATCATCTATTTCCCACAATCTTAAAATTTCTACACCAAGGCACAAATAGAATGCATAGATGCCATGAAATGGAGATCATTATGGGTCTTGGGGAAATAAGTATAGGGAAAAAATCTCCCAAACCAGTTAAAATTCTCCAAGCTATCATCTCTCTAGCAATTCTCATCCTAGACCAATGTTGATTTTTGTTAAGAAGTTATTGCAATTTATTAACTTATAAAGGCTCTGAGATTACTATTCATTTTCCATTAAATGTAAATTTACAAGGCATTACAATCTCAAGAAACAAAACATGGCATATACCTCTGTGTCACAGTGAGTTAAGACATGTATAAACAATTCTGAACAGGCAGAAATCACTTCATATAGACAGACTACTTGGAAGCTGCATTCTTGTTAAATGGTTCCCATCAAACTAAACAGTATTAAGGCCTGAATTTTATACCTTGACCTATATCAGACCAGTTTAGGCTTTCCAACTGTGTAGGTCTTCTCTATCTTCTTGGCCTTGGGTGAACAGTCGCTTACCTTACTTACAGACATTCCCTTTCAGACACAATATCCCTCCTACACACTAGCTGCCCATTTCTCTATTCCCCTATATGCACATGCCCAGGCAACTCTTCTTCCACTTGCAGGACTTACTTCCTCCCCTACCTCTTACTCACGTTCAAATTCATTTCCTCATGCCTACTAGTTGCCATAAATCACTGCAAGGATGCATTTCTTGGTGGTGAAGTACATATTCTTTGGATTCAAACATCTTGCTTGGATTCAAGCTCTATGGCTTACCAACTGTGTAACCTTGAGAAAGTTATTTACTCTTTGAACCTGTATACTGTATTTCCTTCTCTGAAAAATAGAGATAATCATAGTGCTTAATTCAAAGGATTATTTTTTAAAAATGAGATTGTATCTGACATACTTAAGGGTTTCTACTGACTATCATTATTATGGTTACCATCAAGAAGTCCATTACATTGGTCTGGGCAAAGATTTTTTGGGTAAAACCTCAAAAACAGGCAATGAAAGTAAAAATAGACAAATGGAACTATACTAAGCTAAAAAGCTTCTGCACAGCAAAGGAAACAATCAGTAGAGTAAGGAGAAACCTAAAAATGGGAGGAAATATTTTGAAACTATCCATCTGACAAGAGATTAATATGTGGAATATATAAGGAAGTCAGTAGCAAAAAAGAAACCCACAAACAAATAATCCAATGTTTTTAAATGGCAAATGATTTCAATAAACATTTCACAAAAGGAGACATACAAATCGCAAACAAGTATAAGAAAAAATGTTCAGCATCAGTAACCATCAGGGAAATGCAAATCAAAACCATAATGAGATGACATCTCACTCCAATTAAAATGGCTATTACCAAAAAGATAACAAATGCTGGTAAGGGCACTGAGAAAGCGGAATACTAGTACACTTTTGGTGGGAATGTAAATTAGTACAGCTGCTATGGAAAACAGCATAGAGATTTCTCAAAAAAAAAAAAAAAAGAACTACCACATGATCTAGAGCTGCCATGGAAAACAGCATAGAGGTTCCTCAAAAAACAAAAATAGAACTACCACATGATTTAGCAATCTCACTTTTGGGCATATATCCAAAAGAAAGGATATCGGTATATCAAAGAAATATCTGCAGTCCCATGTTTATTAAAGAACTATTCAAAATAACTATGATATGTGGCTAAGTGTCCATCAATGGATGAATGAATAAAGGAAATGTGAGATATATATATATATATATACATGCACACATATATATACACACAAAAAATAAAATATTATTCAGCCATAAAAATGATATTCTGTTATTTGTGACAACAAGGATGAGCCTGGAGGACATTATTTTAAGTGAACTAAGACATAACACAGAAAGACAAAAGACATATCACACGTTTTCACCCATGTGGGAGCTAAAAAAGTCGATCCCATGAAGATATTGGGTAGAATGGTGGTTACCAGAGGCTGAGAAGGGTAGGGGGAAAGAGGGATGAAGAGAGGTTGGTTAATGAGTACAAAAATACAGTTAGATAGAAGGAATAAGATCCACTGTTCAATTGCACAATAGGGTGACTATAGTTACCAATATAATTTACTGTATAGCTAGAAAAAACAGCTAGAATATTTGGAATGTTCCCAACACAAATAAATGATAAATGTTTGCGGAAATGGATATCCTAATTACCCTAATTTGATCATCACACATTGTGTGCATGTATCAAAATATCATATGTTCCCCATAAATATGCACAATCATGATATATCAATAAAAATAAAAAATGAAATCCATTGTAAAGACCAACATACTTGTTTTCATTTCTAAACTTTCAAGAAGCCAGTGCTACTCTTCGCTATTAGGCCACTTTTTTTTTTTTTTTTTTTTTTTTTTTTTGAGAGGAAGTCTCGCTCTGTTGCCCAGGCTGGAGTGCAGTGGCGCCATCTCTACTCATTGCAAGCTCCGCCTCCCGGGTTCACGCCATTCTCCTGCCTCAGCCTCCCGAATGGCTGGGACTACAGGCGCCCGCCACTGTAATAAGTTAACATTGTCTTGCCAATTATCACAGATCCAGATCCCCCACTCTGCCCAGTATAACCAGTATAACATCTATTATTGTTTTTTTTAATGACAACCAGTAGGAAGATTAAGAAACTGTCAGCTACTACCAATTCAAAGCAAAGAAGCTTTTAACTGTTCTTCAGACAACTAAACTTAGTCACTTATTGAAGTATCTCACTATGTGCAATTGTAGGATTCCATCAGGATATTTGCTCAAAACTTTCTAACTTATGTATTAAAACAAACAGGGCATCAATCTTAAAGGAAAACTTTAGTACAGCAAACTGAAAAGTGCCTTTCTGAAGTAAATAATCACCACTCCATTCATGTTACAAAGAAGTACTCACTTTACACTGTTTTGGTATTATTTAAAAGTGTTGTAATATTATAATAAAGCAAGGATTTATTTTGGCATTATGAAGTAGAATTTTGAGTGACAGGTTCATATGAACTGTAATTACTACAGTAGATAAATTTCTAACTACCCATGACAAAAAATTGAAATAAAATACAAATACCATAAACATCTGCCATTTGCATGGTCTTCAACAATAAAGTCCAACAAAGATGGGAACAATAGACACTGGAGACTACAGAATAGGGAGGGAGGAAGGCAAAGGTTGTAATATTACCTATTGGGTACTACGCCCACTATCAGGGTGAGAGGTTCAATGGTACCCCAAACCTTGCACAGTATACCCATGTAACAAACCTGCACATGTACCCTCTGAATCTAAAATAAAAGTTGAAATTTAAAAAAAAAAAAAAAAAAAAAAAAAATGGAGTCCAATACAGGAAATAATAGAAGACAGCAGCCATTTCTAAGGCTCTTGGAAACTTAAGACTTAATAAAGAGAGGTGCAGTTATTCTTACTTGAATAGAAATTCTGAAAGCAGTTTCTTCTTGAATCTACTTTTGAAGAAGGGGTAGAGGAAGGAGAAAGCAAAGAATAAATAACAGTATTGAAACTGTATGACTCCCAAAGCAAAACTAACTGCCTGATCTGTTGAGTCTCATTAGGGGTTTAACTAAAGGCATTAAGCTGGACTTTACAATTACTGGATTGAGTTGAGACTCTGAGCAACTCAAATTTTACTTTGAAATATTAGACAATATGTATGGAAAATAATAAAGCAAGAGGCTCATAAAACTAGGTCCAAAGGAAATATAAAATGTGTTCTTTTTTTCAACCTAAACTTACTCAAAAAATGTAAGATTAAATTTTCTGATATTCCAAAATTGCATAAACATATCCACACATGGTGGCCAGAGAAGATGAAGTTCAAATATCAAGGTTCTTGTGATTTAACATAATTTCCACTTCCATTCCACATCCTCTCAGGTGTAAATAAACAAGGCAAAAAAAATAAAAACACACAACAACCTGGATTAGCTGCTGCTCTAAAGCTCAAGAAGAGGGAAGGGGCTCCTATACCCTACAACCTGAACCCACAGTATCTGTTCTTGCCACTGTCTGCCTTTCTCTTGAGTTGTAAAAAGCAGAAGCACTTTCATTTATCATGGATATACACTCGTCTTGCACCCCAGTTTATCATATTCTCCGGACAGCTGCTGAAAATGTGTTACTCTAAATTAAGAGTAAGTGAATCCATGAAAGAGAAAGTCCTATCATTTGAAGCAGCAGCAACTCAGCCTGCCACTACACAAGAAGCCACTGAGCTCCCTATCCAGTTCCCAATATATTTGAAGCAGTGAGAGAAATTTAAAAGTAAAATATTTTGAAAGAATAGAAAAAGTCAAAATAAGGGACAATACGGGGGAAGACTGAATCTCTTGTCATATTAAGTTAAAAAAAATTTTACATCATTGTCCCCAACTTCCCCTCCCTATTTGTCTAGTTCTAACAGGCCTTTAAGCTCAAGTTAACCACTTTCTTCTACACACTCTCAAAATAACTCTATTACCAGGGTCTCACTCACCCAGAATAATTACAATGCCTCGGTAGGCCTCCACTCAATCCCCACCAGTTACAGCATGTGTACCCCCATCCTTTACAGAAGTGCACTCCTCCTTGCCTCAGTACTTAGGGCGTATTCACCAAATGCCTCACTCTTGAAACTCATCAGTGTGCGATTTTACTTGACTTCACGTAACCCTAAAGACCGTATAGCACCATCTCCCATCTCCCAAAACTTGGTAGCTTTCGTTTTCCTTCAAAGGAGAAATGTGCCCCCCAACGTCACGAAGCAAACAAAGCTGAACTCCACGGGGAAAAAAAACGAAATCGATGCAACAAAGAGAAAAAAGGGAAGAAGAGGGGTGGGGTGGGGGATGCATGAGTCTTCCGAAGGAGAAGCTGCCAGAGGAACTTCTGCATTTTAATGGTTCTGGGGCAGCAGAGGACTGGTGTGTAGAAAAACAACAAAGGTGGACTCCCCACTCTCCTTACCGCTGTAGAGCCGGAGGAAGATGCAATATATACACGGATCACCATCCTGGAAACAGCGGCTGCGGTTGTTTGGGTCCTGAAAAGGGCTGTAGAGCAGCTGCAGCAATGGCTGGAATCCAGCTAGGGGCTGAAACAGCGGTTGGCAGAGAAGGGTGGGGGAAGGTGGAAGGGGAACTCGCCAGAGCCCCGCCTCCGCCTTTAGCAGCTTCCACAGGGCTCTCTAAGCGCTGCAGTTCCAGCCCAAAACCCCGGAAGGAACAGGCTGTTTGCATCAATTCTATTTTTTTTTAATAGGGGAATCTCGAATAGCACCGCGAGATCTGTTGAAACATTGATTTTTGACGATTCCTTCCCTGAGAAGAGGGCGAGGAGAAGAAGAAAGAAAAAGGAGAACTGAATTGAATTAGATTAGCATGAAGGACCTTTTCACGCGGAGACTAAAAGTACTGCGCATAACTTCCTGCTCAGAAATATATGCAAATAAGAAGACAGATCCTGAAAGAGCAAGCTGTATGTTGAAAACCCATGTTCTCAAAGCCTTGCGCATTTTAAGATTCCTATTACGTAGTGATTTTTCTCATCTTAGCTCGTTGTAGGAATTAGGCGCTAAAGTACTGGGCAATGCCGCAGAGTTTTGAAGGAAAGTTTCAGGTTTCTTTAAGCCCAGAAGTGGCAGGATTGGTTTTCTTTTTGAATTTTGTGTTTTGTTAAATTAGGGAACCCTGCTTCCGTGGGAATTTGCAGGAGGCCTGATTGGCAAGTTTAAGAATGAAGGAAGAAATTACAAAGAAAAGATTGAAAATATTGTGTAAAAAGATGGATGATTTTTGTTTTGTTTTGCTTTTTAACTGACTGAATTAGGGGATTTGGGAGAACATATTGCAGATGTTGAAATGGTGAAGAGAGAGATCAGATGGTTATTTGTAGCTCTAAGGAAATGAGCAAACAGTTGATAATGTCCAGAGACAGACCATATACTTCAAAGTGTAGTTTTAGGTTCCCAGATTATGTTAAATGAACAGAAAAAAAGGAATTTGCAAGATGAATGAGAGTGGAGAGAAGGAGTCAGTCGCTTGTCCTACTTCTTTTCCTTTGCTGTTTTTCCACTGTCTCCAGTCTAGTGGTTTACTGTCTTTGCCTAGGCTCAGTGATTACAATAGCTTTGTAACTGTTCCCTACCCACAGGTTTTTCCTTCTACAATTTGTCTTAAATACTAATTCCGAATTAATCTCTTTACATGTTGTCCTTAAAACAACCTCAAGAGGTGGGTACTATTACATTAATTTTACAGATGAAGAAACTGAAACTCAGAAAAATAGTTTTCCTAAAATCATATAGTTAGTACATTCCAGAGTCAGGAACTCCAGAGGCCACCTTCTTATTTTTTTATTATACTTTAAATTCTAGGGTACATGTGCACAATGTGCAGGTTTGTTACATAGGTATACATGTGCCATGTTGGTTTGCTGCACCCATCAACTCGTCATTTACATTAGGTATTTATCCTAATGCTATCACTCTCCCAGACCCCACCCACAACCGGCCCCGGCGTGTGATGTTCCCTGTCCTGTGTCCATGTGTTCTCATTGTTCAACTCCCACATATGAGTGAGAGCATGCAGTGTTTGGTTTTCTGTCCTTGTGATAGTTTGCTGAGAATGGTGGTTTCCAGCTTCATCCATGTCCCTGCAAAGGACATGAACTCATCCTTTTTTATGGCTGCATAGTATTCCTTGGTGTACATGTGCCACATTTTCTTAATCCAGTCTATCACTGGGACATTTGAGTTGGTTCCAAGTCTTTGCTATTGTGAATAGTGCTGCAATAAACAAACGTGTGCATGTGTCTTTATTGTAGAAAGATTTATAATCCTTTGGGTATATGCTCAGTAATGGGATTGCTGGGTCAAATGATATTTCTAATTCTAGATCCTTGAGGGATCGCCACACTGTCTTCCACGATGGTTGGACTAATTTACACTCCCACCAACAGTATAAAAGCATTCCTATTTCTCCAAACCCTCTCCAGCATCTGTTGTGTGATCGCCATTCTAACTAGCATGAGATGGTATCTCATTGTGGTTTTGATTCCCATTTCTCTCATGACCAGTGATGATGAACATTTTTGCATATGTCTGTTGGCTGCATAAATGTCTTCTTTTGAGAAATGTCTGTTCATATCCTTTGCCCACATTTTGATGGGGTTGTTTTTTTCTTGTAAATTTGTTTAAGTTCTTCATTGATTCTGGATATCAGCCCTTTGTCAGATGAGTAGATTGCAAAAATTTTCTCCCATTCTGTAGGTTGTCTGTTCACTCTGATGATAGTTTCTTCTGCTGTGCAGAAGCTCTTTAGTTTAATTAGGTCCCATTTGTCAATTTTGGCTTTTGTTGCCATTGCTGTCAGTGTTTTAGTCATGAAGTCTTTGCCCATGCCTATGTGCTGAATGGTATTGCCTAGGTCTTCTTCTAGGGTTTTTATGGTGTTAGATCTTACATTTAAATCTTTAATCCATCTTGAGTCAATTTTTGTATACGGTGTAAGGAAAGGATCCAGTTTCAGCTTTCTACATATGGCTAGCCAGTTTTCCCAGCACCATTTATTAAATAGGGAATCCTTTCCCCATTGCTTGTTTTTGTCAGGTTTGTCAAAGATCAGATGGTTGTAGATGTGTGGTGTTATTTCTGAGACCTCTGTTCTGTTCCATTGGTCTATATATCTGTTTTGGTACCACTACCATGCTGTTTTGATTACTGTAGCCTTGTAGTACAGTTTGAAGTCAGGTAGCACGATGCCTCCAGCTTTGTTCTTTTTGCTTAGGATTGTCTTGGCCATGTGGGCTCTTTTTTGGTTCCATATGAAGTTTAAAGTAGTTTTTTCCAATTCTGTGAAGAAAGTCATTGGTAGCTTGATGGGGATAACATTGAATCTATAAATTACTTCGGACAGTATGGCCATTTTCACAATATTGATTCTTCCTATCCATGAGCACAGAATGTTCTTCCATTTGTTTGTGTCCTCTTTTATTTCATTGAGCAGTGGTTTGTAGTTCTCCTTGAAGAGGTCCTTCACATCTCTTGTAAGTTGGATTCCTAGGTATTTTATTCTCTTTGAAGCAATTGTGAATGGGATTACACTCATGATTTGGCTCTCTGTTTGTCTGTTATTGGTATATAGGTATGCTTGTGATTTTTGCACATTGATTTTGTACCCTGAGACTTTGCTGAAGTTGCTTATCAGCTTAAGGAGATTTTGGGCTGAAACAATGGGGTTTTCTAAATATACAATCATGACATCTGCAAACAGGGACAATTTGACTTCCTCTTTTCCTAATTGAATACCCTTTCTTTCTTTCTCTTGCCTGTTTGCCCTAGCCAGAGCTTCCAACACTATGTTAAATAGGAGTGGTGAGAGAAGGCATCCTTGTCTTGTGCCAGTTTTCAAAGGGAATGCTTCCAGTTTTTGCCCATTCAGTATGATATTGGCTGTGGGTTTGTCATAAATAGCTCTCATTATTTTGAGATATGTTCCATCCATACCTAGTTTATTGAGAGTTTTTAGCATGAAGGGCTGTTAAATTTTGTCGAAGGCCTTTTCTGCATCTATTGAGATAATCGTGTGGTTTTTGTCATTGGTTCTGTTTATGTGATGGATTACCTTAATTGATTTGCATATATTGAACTAGCCTTGCATCCCAGGGATGAAGCCAACTTGATCATGGTGGATAAGCTTTTTGATGTACTGCTAGATTCTGTTTGCCAGTATTTTACTGAGGATTTTCACATCGATGTTCATCAGAGATATTGGCCTAAAATTCTCCTTTTTTGTTGTTGTGTCTCTGCCAGGCTTTGGTATCAGGAGGCTGGTAGCCTCCAGAGGCCACCTTCTTAACAATTACTGTTAACTCACTGCCTGGAAGAAGGAAAGTACTGAAAAAAAGTTAGCTATTTTTTCATCCTAAAACACCACTTTCTTATATTACTGAAGACAACGTAGGCAGAAATACTTAAATTAGCTTTCCATTGACTATCGAACTAAACCTAAATTATGTTGCTAAACAATTTTCACCATAGTCTAGGCCCACACTATTCATACAATCTTACTTAGTGCTCCCCCAAACTAACTTCCCTATGTATGTAATCATTGTTGACTACCCGCTGCAATAATCATGCTTATGGTCACTCTCATGCCTTTGCTCTTCCTGTTTCTTTCTTCACCTTCTCCCCACATCCTCATAACCTTTTCTGCCCTCTCCACTTATCCAACTTTTGCCTTTGCTAGACACAACTCAAAATCTTTGTACAAATAATCAGGCAAAAGTAAGTCAGCATGATCCAGTCACCCTCCTCATTGCCAACATCAGGGCTACTGCTATTGCACTTTTTGGCCTATGCAACAGGAGACTCTTTCTTCTGTTTTTTTTATTTTGCAAAATGAACATAATTTGTCTTATACTACCGTAGTATGACATCCCTTTCCCTTCTCAAGTGGACGCTGCTATGCTCTCACCCCTCACTCAGAACTAAGAGTCTCCAGATGAGTTATTTTCATTTGCCACACCAAAAGTAGCTGAATTTTCTTCATCAGCAAATACCCCCTCAGCAGAAGCACTCTTTATCATCACTGAGCTCTTTGGAGTTGTAATTCATCCTCTTTTCTCACTCCGATAATTCCTTACTTTCCTCTTGAGGTCTTTGATATTTTTCATGTATTATAAAATACCTTCCAACATTTTAAATTCCCTTTATCAAGAGAGTTGTTCCAGATCACCTAGTCCACACCTTTTCCAGAAGCAGAAATTTTACTTACTTTTAAACTTTTGAGAAAGTTAAAATATTATTTACCTACAAAACACTACAAAATTATGGTGTAGAAATGTTTAATGAACTGTCTGAAAAACATTATCATGTCAACTTCATTGAATATTAAGTTTACTATTTGTAAAAATTTCATTTCATTTGGAAACAATTTGGAGTTTACATTTTTATCTCACATAAGCAGAATTCCTGTTTCTGCAGAGAAATCACTGTCAAGCATATTTTAATGAATTGTTTGTGGCTGAAAATTTTTTAAATTTTAAAACAAAGTTATACAAATTTTAGAATATGTTTAATATTTATATTTAAGTAGGATTATAAGTACATTTGCATTTTTATGTTTGATACACTGTGAAGTGGTGTGCATTAGTCTGTTTCACACTGCTATAAAGAAATACCAAAGACTGGGTAATTTATAAAGGAAAGAGGTTTAATTGACTCACAGTTCTGCATAGCTGGGGAGGCCTCAGGAGACTTACAGTCATGGTGGAAGGCAAAGGGGAAGCAAGCTTGGACCTTCTCACATGGCAGCAGGAGAGAGAAGAGGGAGGAGCAATGGGGGAAGACCTCCTTATAAAACCATGAGATCAGCCAGGCATGGTGGCTCACGCCTGTAATCCCAGCACTTTGGGAGGCCGAGATGGGCAGATCATGAGGTCAGGAGATTGAGACCATCTTGGCCAACAAGGTGAAACCCCGTCTCTACTAAAAATACAAAAATTAGCTGGGCATGGTGGTGGCCACCTATAATCCCAGCTACCCAGGAGGCTGAGGTGGGAGAATTGCTTGAACCCGGGAGGCAGAGGTTGCAGTGAGCCGAGATCACGCCACTGAATTCCAGCCTGGCGACAGAGCTAAACTCCTCAAAAAACAAAACAAAATAAAACAAAACAAAAACAAAAAACAAAAAAACCATGAGATCTCATGAGAACTCATTCACTGTCACTAGGCCAGCATGGGGGAACCACCCCCGTGATCCAGTCACCTCCCACCTGGTCTCTCCCTAGACATGTGGGGATTATGAGGATTACAATTCAAGATGAAATTTGGATGGGGACACAAAGCGTAAACAAATCTTCGCGTTTGCAAAATAAGAATGCCTGGAGTCTTGGTGTTCTTCAAAGAGCCTTGATTTTTAAAAGAACCACCAACATCACTCAATGATGCCCTAGTGCCCACCTTCCTGCCTCCTCTGGAAGATGGGAGACCAGTAATATAACATTTTTTCCCCATTAACACACAACACATTAACACATAAATATGTAAATCACATACAAAATTACCGCACATTGGAGGATATACTGTTGTTCTCCTCAAGTGCCAGCAGAAGGGGAGTATCTGCAGAGGAGATAGGGTAGGTTAAGTAACAGAGTGTTATGCTTAAGAATTCTTATCCTGTCTCAGTCACCTGCTATGTAGTGATGTGCATCAGCAGGAAGCAACATTGACTCCTTACCAGAGGGAGTCCTGGAAGTATTGTGTTCAGAGGTCTGATTTCACCCCAGATGGTACGTTCACGATTAAAGCCACTAGAGGGCGCCACTCAGCTATAGAAAAAAATGTGAAAGGCTTTGAAAAGCCAGACTTAGAGTTGTAATTTTTATTAGCTCTTTACAGAATTCCAGCAGAGGGATACAATGTCATTTCATGAGTTGTCCCTGAGCAGTAATAGTAAATGGTCTCAAGGAAAAATAAGGCTCTACTCAAGAGCAACAGCTATTTCCAAAATCTTCTGATAGTTTGAGTAAGGGTTACTGCCCCACTCTTCCGTTGGGTATCACTGACTCCAGAGGAGGAGTGAGTAAATTTGGTTATCATTAGAAAGAGACAGGATAAGGATAGGGTGGAATTTTAAACCCCTTAAAACCTCAGAAGTCAGTCTAACCCTCTGTGATGGTTAATATTGAGTGTCAACTTGATTGGATTGAAGATGCAAAGTATTGTTCCTGAGTGTGTCTGTGAGGGTGTTGCCAAAGGAGATTAACATATGAGTCAGTGGACTGGGAGATGCTTACCCACTCTCAGTCTGACTGGGTACCATCTAATCAGCTTCCAGCACTGCTAGGATAAAAGCACGCAAAGGAACGTGGAAGGGCTAGACTGGCTTAGTCTCCCAGCCCACATCTTTCTCCCGTACTAGATGCTTCCTGCCCTTGAACATTGGAATCCAAGTTCTTCAGCTTTGGGACTCTTGGACCTTCGACCACAGACTGAAGGCTGCACTGTCGGCTTCCCTATTTTTGAGATTTTGGAACTTGGACTGGCTTTCTTGCTCCTCAGCTTGCAGACAGCCTAATGTGGGACTTCACCTTGTGATCGTGTGAGTCAATGCTTCTTAATAAATTCCCCTTTATATATACACCTATCCTATTCGTTCTGTCCCTCTAGAAAACCCTACCACATCCTACCAGTAATAACTCCATAGAGTGGTTGTCCAGAAATTACTTATGAACACCTCCAGTTACAGTGAGCTGAAAATTCCAGAGGCATTTCCATTCTGCTTTTAGTCAGCTTAAAACATTAGAAAATTATTTTCTGAGATTAAGCTGAGATCTGTTTCCTTTCATGTTTCTTTGATTCTAATAATTACCCATTATAAACTCATCTTTATCCTTGTAATACGAAGCCTTCTCTTCTCCAACTTAATATTTCTTGTTTCTCTAGCCATTCTTCATATGCTGTGATCTCTAGAGGCATCACTAAATATGTTTCAGTTTGTCAGTTTCTCTCTTCTACAAAAGGTCGTCCCAGAATTGAATGTCATAATCCAAGTATGGTATGACTAGCATTGTATGAAGTAGTGTAAGGTCTTCATTCTGGACACTGTTTCTCTTTTAGCCCTTTTATTTTCTGAGGAATAGTATTTCATAGTGGTTTTAATTTACATTTCCCTGATTACTAAGAAGTTGTGCATCTTTTCATATATTTACTGCCATTTATATATTTTCTTTTGTGGAATATCTGTTAAGAACTTTTTCTATTTTTCTATTTTTTTTGGTCTCTATTCCTAATAGCAACCTTTTGTCCCTATGTGTTGCAAGTAACTTTTATCCTGAGGCTAGCCTTTTTTTTAACATTTTTAATTAGTCATATATAAAATATTTTTCTTTATGGTTAATTCTTTTCTGTGAATTTTTAAAGAAATCTTTACAGACCCTGAGAACGTGAAAATGTTATCTTACATTTATTTATAAAAGCTTTATTGTGGTGCTTTTTACATTTAGATCTACAATCCACCTGGAATTGATTTGTGTGTAAGGTTTGAGATATATGTCAAGTTTAATTTTTTTCAAATAGATATCCAATTATTCTAGCACCAATAATTGAAACTACACCCTTTTCCCACTGCTTTGCAATACCATCTTTGTCAAAAATCAAATGATTATACATGCATGAGTCTGTTTCTGGTGTCTGTATTCTGTTTCATTTGTCTATTTGTCTACTCTTGTGCCATTACCACACTATATTACTTACTATAAATTTAAATATCTTGAAATGTAATATGGCAAGTTCTCCTACTTTGGTCTTCTTCATGAAGTGTCCTGACTATTCATTGCCCTTTATATTTCCTTTTAAAAAGGTAGAATGTTTATAACTGCAATATATAAATACAATTGATTATAGTATGTTGACCTTGTATCAAGTAATTTTCTAAACTCATATGTGAATATTAATAGTTTATCTGTATATTCTTTTACATTTTCTATTTACACAATAATATCAACCATAAAAAAATGGCAGCTGTATTTTTTCCTTCCAATCTTATACTTTTTATTCATTTTCATTTCCTTATTTCCTTTGACACCTCCAGAACACTCATCCCTTTTACCATTGTTGTGTAACAAACAACCCCAAAGCTTAGTGGCATGAAGCAACCATTTTATTATACTCACAGATTCTGCAGGTCAAGAATTCAGCCAGGGCACAGAGGTGACTACTTGTCTCTTCTCTACTGTAATTAGGACCTCAGCTGGAAAGACTTGAAGGCTGGGAGTCACTTGATGGCTGCAGGCTAAAACCATTTGGAGGTTTCTTTATTTGTGTGTCTGGTGCCTTTGTTGAGATGATTCAAACATTAAGCTCAGATGTAAATGTTGACTAGAGTGCCTGAATATGGCCTCACCACATGACTTTCTCATGGCATGGCAGCTTCGGAGAGTTGATCTTCTCATACTGCAGCTTACAGCCCAATGAACAAGGCGGAGACTAGATCATCTTTTATGACCTTATCTTGGAAGTCACATAGCATCATTTCTCCAAACAGCTATAATCCAGAAACAAGAAAAACAACACTTGAATGGACTCCAAAGGAACCTTTAGGGTGACTTGGATAGGCTCCAAAAGCAAAAGTTATATGTCTTTGAAAAAAGATAGCATCATCTGGAGCCTCATTATTAGTACCACATTTTCATCTCAAAGTCTAGCACTCAATTGAAAATAATCTTACCTAAAAAAATAGATGTGACTGGAAACTAAAGACTAGAAAAGCACACAAAAATTAAATAGACATATTATCATCAAAGGAGTAGCAAAAAAATATTGCTGATTGTACATGAGAACAAATGAGAGGCAGAAGACAATGGAAACATGGCTTCAATGTTCTAAAAGAATATAACTGTCAGCATAGAATACAACTGTGCTAAAATAATAACTGTCAGCATAGAAATCTAAAGCCAACAAAAATATCCCTTACAAACTAATATGAAATAAAGACACTTTCATATAAACAGAAGAGAATTATTCACCGAAGTTTCACACTAATTGAAATACTGAAGGATGTATTTCGGGTAAAATAAAAGAGATTATAGCTAAGAGATGCAGCAAGAAGTGAAGAACAACAGAAATGGCAAATATCTGAGTAAATCTGAATGAGCAATGTGTAAAACAATAATAATAAGTGTCTTGTGAGTTTAAAATATGTACAGAACTAAAAGACATAAGAAAAATTTTAAATTGTATATATAAATAAAAACCTTCCCACAAAGTAAACTATAGGCCCAGGTTGTTTCATTGGCAAAATTTACCAAACATTTAAAGAATAAATAATGCCAATTTTACCCATATTCTTCTATATAATAGAAGAAAAAGGATATTTCTCAATCATTTCAAGGGCAGCTTAGTGTTCATTCCAAAGCTTGATGAGTACATTTCAAGAAAAGAAATACACAGGCCAATCTCATCTCTTGAAAAACAGAAGCAAGGTTGCTAAACTAAGTAGTATCAAACCAAACCTAGTAGTATATAAAAAGGATAGTACTTTATGACCAAGTTGGGTTATTCTGTTAAGCAGAACATTGGGCATCACTTACTAATCCCAGGAATTGACTCTAATCACATATGCCCATTGCATTGCTTTATCAGAGTCATGAAGGAGAACATAATGCAGTCAAGCCCTGGATGAAACAACACTTTACTTACATAGAAAAAAGACAGAGCAAAATTAGCTTCAATAGCGTGTGTTGGTACCCTCCATGGCTAGACGATACCCCCTTGCAACCAACACAGAGCAACTGGATAAGCACACCCTTCTTGTGCCTTAGAGGAAGGACCCTTATCCACACCCACCCCAACCCAGTCTGAAAGACAGAAAGCTAGGACATGCCTGAGAGCCACTGATGCATACACTTAGTAAAACAAAAGAACACTTAGTAAGTCTGAAACAGAAAAATATTTCTAGCCTGGAACAGAGTGTGTAGGCTGCTTATCTCTTTCTAAGGAAATGTTTTAGTCCCAACGCCTATTTTAAATGGCCAAGTGGGGGTCAAAAGACTGCATACACAAGACTGCCTTTCCCAACACTAAGAATTCAGGGTTGGTTCAACACTTGAAAAGCAATTGACGTAATATGCCTCATTAACTTAAAAAAGAAGAAAAATCACATGATCATCTCAATAGATGAAGAAAAGTAATGTGATAAATTCAACTTCCCTTCATGATTGAAAATTAGCAAACTAGAAATAAAAAAGAGCCTCTTTAATCTGATAAAAGAGGTATATAAAAAGCTAAAGCAAACACTATACTTAGTGGTGAAATATTAAACTTCTTCCTGTGACAATGGGAATGAAACATGAATACCTGCTATTACCTTTTCTACTCAACATAGTGCTAGATATTCTAGGCAATATAAAAGAACAAAAATAAAATAAAGTTGTAATTTTTGGAGGGAACAAATTTAAATGTAACCAATTGTAAATAATACACATGTATGTAGAAAATACAAAAAAAATCTAATAAACTATTTTAAATAATAAATTGTTTGAGCAAGATAACTGCCT
This sequence comes from Nomascus leucogenys, assembly GCF_006542625.1. Taxonomy (NCBI): domain Eukaryota; kingdom Metazoa; phylum Chordata; class Mammalia; order Primates; family Hylobatidae; genus Nomascus; species Nomascus leucogenys. The sequence continues at coordinate 70,877,349 of NC_044406.1, read as the reverse complement.
GCAAGATCAATATATAAATAGAATGGTATTTGAACATATTAGTAACAGACATGGGAAATAAAAATGTTTAAACATACCATTTAAAATAAATAAAACAATACTGAAGGAAAAGAACAGAGTTGGAGGACTGACACTACCCAATTTCAAGGCTTACTATAAAGCTACAGAAATCAAGACAGTGTGGTATTGGTGAAAGAACAGACAAATAGATCAAGGGAACAGACTAGAGAGCCTAGAAATAGACCTACATTAGTACAGTCAACTGACCTTTAATAATGAAGGCAATTGAGCTAATAAGATAGTTCTTTTAACAAATGGTGCTGGAATAACTGGATACCTGCATGTAAAAAAAATGAGTCTATACATGAGATTTTACACCCATTACAATAATTAACTCAAAATGGATCACTGACCTTAATTTAAAATGCAAAACTATGAAACTCCTAGGAGATACCATAGGAGAAAATCTAGGTGACTCAGAGTTTAACAATGACATTTTAGATAAAACACCATAACCACAATCCATAAAAGAAATAATCAGTAACCTTAACATCATTAAAATTAACAAATTTCTTACACAGAATATGCAAATTTATTTAGATAGAGAGTAGACTGGTAGTTGCTAGAGGCTGGTGGTGAGGGTTTGGGAAGAATAGAGGGTTTGGGAGGTGAGAACTAAAGGGTATGGGGTTTCTTTATGGGGTCGTGAGAATGTCCTAAAATTGGTTGTGGTGATGATTACATAACTGAATATAGTGCAGATAAAAACTATTAGATTGTACCCTTTAAAGGAATAAATTGTATTATATATGAATTATACTTTAATAAATCTGTTACCAAATAAAATTTAAAAGTTCAGCTCTGCAGAAGACACTGTCAAGAGAATAAAAAGAGAAGCCAGAGACTGGGAGAAAATGTTTACAAAAGACATATCCGACAAGGGACAGTTTTACAAAATATACAAATAACAAAATATACAAATACATAAAACTCAACAATAAGGAAACAAACAACCAAATAAAAATGGGCCAAAGATCTTAACCAAAACCTACCTCATTAAAGAAGTTATACAGCTGGCAAATATACATTTGAAAAGATGCTCAGCTTCATATGTCATGATGGAAATGTAAATGAAAACAACAATGAGATACCACTACACAACTATTAGAATAACCAAAATCCAGAACACTGACAACAGCAAATGCTGGTGAGAATGTAGAGCAACAGGAACGTCATTCATTGCTGGTGGAAATGCAAAATGGCACAGCCACTTTGGAAGTCAGTTTGGTGGTTTCTTACAAAATGAAGCATACTCATACCATATTACCCAGCAATCATGCTGCTTTGTGTTTCTCCAAAGGAGTTAAAAACTTATGTCTACAGAAACCAGCACATGGATGTTTATAGCAGCTTTATTCACAACTGCCTACACTAGGAAGCAAATGAGATGTCCTTCAGTGCATGAATGAATAGATTAACTGTGGTACATCCAAAAATGAAATATTATTAGGTACTGAAAAGAAATGAGCTATTAAGCCATGAAAATACATAGAGGAAACTTAAATCCTTACTATTAAGTGAAATAAGCTAGTCTGAAAAGGCTACATACTGTATGATTCCAACTATGGGACATTATGGAAAAGGCAAAACTATGGATAGAGTAGAAACGTCAGTGGCTTCCAGGGGTTGGGGGTAGGTAGAGACAAATAGGTAGAGCTATTTGAAAATACAGTCTATTTGAAAACACACGGCCAGAGGAAACAGAATAAAAAACAATAAAAAACAATGAAGTACACCTACAGGATCTAGAAAATAGCATCAAAGGGGAAAATCTTAACACAGTTATTGGCCTTCAGGAATAGGTAAAGAGAGAAAGACTCTCGGGCAGCAGACTTTTTAGTGGAAACCTTACAGTCCAGCAGTGCTGGAAGAAGAAAACTTTTACTCTAGAATAGTGTATTCAGCAAAAATATCCTTGAAACATAAAAGAGAAATAAAGACTTTCCTAGACAAACAAAAGCTGAGAGATTTCATTAACACCAGACCTGTCCTACAAGAAATGCTCAAAGGAGGACTTCAGTCAGAAATAAAAGAACATTAATAAGCCATGAGAAATCATCTGAAATACAAAGTAAACTGGTAATAATGAGTACACAGAAAAAAAATTGTAGCACTGTGATTGTGGTGTGTAAACTACTCTTACCTTAAATGTCCATCAATGATAGACTGGATTAAGAAAATGTGGCACATATACACCATGGAATACTATGCAGCCATAAAAAAGGATGAGTTCATGTCCTTTGCAGGGACATGGATGAAGCTGGAAGCCATCATTCTCAGCAAACTATCGCAAGGACAAAAAACCAAACACTGCATGTTCTCACTCATAGGTGGGAATTGAACAATGAGAACACTTGGACACAGGAAGGGGAACATCACACATCAGGGCCTGTCATGGGGTGGGGAGAGGGGGGAGGGATAGCTTTAGGAGATATAACTAATATAAATGATGAGTTAATGGGTGCAGCAAACCAACATGGCACATGTATACATATGTAACGAACCTGCACGTTGTGCACATGTACCCTAGAACTTAAAGTATATATATATATATATATATATATATATATATATATATATATAAAGTAGAAAGACTAAATGATGAACCAATCAAAAACAATAATTACAACATTTTGACTGGGCACAATGGCTCACACCTGTAATCCTAGAAATCTGGGAGACTAAGGCTGGTGGATCTTTTCAGCTTAGGAGTTCGAGACCAGCCTGGGCAGTGTAGCAAAACCCCATCAGTACAATAATAATAATAATAATTAGCTGTGCACAGTGGCACATGCCTGTAGTCACAGCTACTCAGGAGGCTGAGGTGGGAGGATTGCTTGAGCCCAGGAGGCAGAGATTGTAGTGAGCCATGATTTTGCCACTGCACTCCAGCCTGGGTGACAGAGTGAGACTCTGTCTCAAAAAAAAGGAAAAATAAACAATAATTACAACTTTTCAAGACATAGACAGTACAATAAGATATAAGTAGAAACAACAAAAAGTTAAAAAGAGGAATAAAGTAAACATGTATGGTTTTTAATAATTTTCTTTTTGCTTGCTTGTTAGGTTTTTTATTCAAACAGTGTAAAGTTTCTAACTAAAAATAATGGGTTATAAGATAGTAACCTCTTGTAAGGTTGTAAGCCTCATGGTAACCTCAAATCAAAAAGCACACAATAGATACACACAAAAGCAAGAAATTAAATCATGCAATCAAAGAAAATCACCTTTAATAAAAGAAAGACAGGAAGGAAGGAAAGAAGAAAGAGGAAACACAAATCAGCTGGGAAACAAATAATAAAATGGCAGGAGTAAATCGTTACAATCAACAATAACACTGACCAGAAATGAACTAAATGCTCAAGTGAAAACACATAGACTGACTGAACGGATTTAATAAATACCCAATTATCTGTTGCCTGCAAGAAACACACTTCCCCTACAAAGGTGCACATGGATCGAATACAAAAAGATATAAAAATATATTCCATACCAATGGAAACAAAAAAAGAGGAGGAGTAGCTACACTAATATCAGACAAAATAAATTTCAAAAAAAAAATTCTGTAAGAAGGAACAAAGAAAGACACTCTATAATGATGAAAGTGTCAATACAGTCAGAAAGTATGACAATTTTTAATGTAAATGCACCCAACACTGGAATACCCAGATATATAAAACAAATATTATTAGAGCTAAAGAGAGACAGATGCCCGAATACAATAATAGCTGGAGACATCAAACACCCGACTTTCAGCATTGGACAGTTCTTCCAGAAAGAAAATCAACAAAGCAATATTAGAAATAATCTCCACTATAGACCAAAGTGAACTAACAGAAATTTACAGAACATTTCATCCAGTGGCTGCAGAATACACATTCTTCTCAGCACATGGATCATTCTCAAGGATAGACCATATATACAGTAACAAAACAAATCTTTAAAAATTTTTAAAAATATTGAAATAATATCAAGCATCTTCTCTAACCACATGGAATAAAACTACAAATTAATGACAAGAGAAATTTAGGAAACTATAAAAACACATGGAAATTAAACAATATGCTCCTGAATGACCAGTGGATCAGTAAAGAAATTAGGAAGGGAATATAAAAATTGGTTGAAACAAATGATAATGGAAACACAACATACCAAAATCTATGAGATACCGCAAAAGCACTACTAAGATGGAAGTGTATAGCTATAAGTGCTACATAAAAAAATACTTCAAATAAGCAACCTAATAATTTATTGTAAAGATGTGCTTATTTTACATTGCATGCCTATATCAAAACATCTCGTGTACTCCATAAATATATACACCTACTATGTACCCAAAAAATTAAAAATTAAAAAATTAAAATTAAAGTAAAAGAACTAGAAAAGCAAGAGCAAACAAAACACAAAATTATTCAAAGAAATGATATCAGAGCTGAACTTAATAAATATGAAATGAAGAAAATAATACAAAAGATCAATGAAACAGAAAGTTGGTGTTCTGAAAAGATAAATTAACAAACCTTTAGTCAAACTAATTCTGAAAAAGAGAGAAGACCCAAATAAAATCAATGTTGAAATATGTGACATTTCTATTGATACTGAAGAATTTCAAAGGATCATTAGTGGCTACTGTGAGCAACCATATGCCAATTGGAAAATCTAGAAGAAATGGATGAATTCCTACACAAATACAAGTTACCAAGATTGAACCATGGATAAATCCAAAACCTGGACAGATCAATAACAAGTAATGAGATTGAAGCCATAATAGAAAGATTTTTAGTAAAGAAAAGCCTGGCACCCAATGGTTTCACTGCTGAATTCCACCAAACATATAAAGAAGAATTAATACCAACCTACTCACACTATTCTGAATAATAGAAGAAGAGGGGACACTTTTAAATTCATTCTATGAGGCCAGTATTACTCGGATACAAAAAAACAAAGACACATCAAAAAAGGAGAACTATAGGTGAATATCTTTGTTGAATATTGACACAAAAATACTCAATAAAAGACTTCCAAACTGAATTCAATCACACATTAAAAACATCATTCATGATCACCAAGTAGGATTTATCCCATTAATTGAAGGATAGTTCAAGATATGCAAATCAATGATTGTTATACATCATATAAAGAGAATGAAAGACTAAAATCATATGATTATTTCAATTGATCCTAAAAAAGCATTTGAAAGAAATCCAACATCCCTTCATGATAAAAACCCTCAAAAAAATGGGAATAGCAGCAACATACCTTTACATAATAAAAGCCATACACGACAGACCCATAGTTATACTTAATGAAGAAAAAATGAAAGTCGTTTCTCTAAGATCAAGAACACGACAAGGGTGCCAACTTTCGCCACTGATATTCAGCATAGTACTGGACATCCTAGCTAGAGTAATCAGAAAAAGAGGAACAAATAAAGCATACCCAAATTGGAAAAGAAAAATAAAATTATCCTTGTTTGCAGATGATGTAATCTTATATTTGGTAAAACCTAAAATCTCCTCCAAAGAGCTATTAGAACTAATATACAAATTCAGTAAAGTTGCAGGATACAAAATCAACATACAGTAACTATTAGCATTTCCATATGGCAACAGAAAACAATCTGAAAAATAAATCAAGAAAGTAACCCCATTTGCAGTAGCTACAAATAAAATAACTGGGTTTAACTTAATCAAAGAAGTGAATGGTCTCTACAATAAAAACTATAAAACATTGATGTAAGAAATTGAAGAAAAAAATCGGAAAGGTATTCCACAATCATAAATGGAAAGAATTAATATTGTTAGAATATTCATAGCACTCAAAGCAATCTACAAATTCAATGTAATATCTGTCAATGTAACAATGACATTCTTAACAGAACAAAAATTTACAAATTTATATGGAACCACAATAAACCCAGAATAGCCAAAGCTATTCTAAGAAAAAGAACAGAACTGGAGGAATCACATACCTGACTTCAAATTATATTACAGAGCTATAGTAACTAAAACAGCATGGTAACACCATAAAAACAGACACACAGACCAATGGAGCAGAATAGAGAAACCAGAAACAAATTCACACACCTAAAGTGAACTCATTTTCAGCAAAGGTGCCAAAAACATACAGTGGGGAAAAGAAAGTCACTTCAATAAATGGTGTTGAGAAAGCTGGATACTCATTTTCAGAAGAATGGAACTAGATTCCTCTCTCTTGCCACATAGAAAAATCAATTCCAAATGGATTAAAGACTTCAACCTAAGATATCAAACTAAGAAACTACTGAAAGAAAACATTGGGGAAACTCTCCAGGACATTGGACTAGGCAAAGATCTCTTTGAGTAATAACTCACAAGCATAGGAAACCATAGCAAAAGTTGACAGATGATATCAAATCAAGTTAAAAAGCTTCTGCACAGCAAAAAACAAAAAACAAAGAAAAAACAAAAAAAATCAATAAAATGAAGAGACAACCCATCCAGTGGGAGAAAATATTTGTTAACTACCCATCTGCATTACTCAGTTCTCACACTGCTATAAAGAAATATGTGAGACTGGGTAATTTGTTTCAAAAGAGGTTTAATTGGCTCACAGTTCTGAAGGCCATACAGGAATCATGACGCTGGCATCTGCTCAGTTTCTGGGAAAGTCTCGGGAAACTTTCAATTATTGAGAAAGGCAAAAGGGAAGCAAGCATGTCTTACCTGGCCAGAGCAGGAGCAAGGGGGCAGAAGGTGCCATACACTTTTAAACAACCAGTTCTCACAATAATTACTATTGTGATGACAGCTCCAGGAGGGGTGCTATTAAACCATGAGAAACTGCCCCCATAGTCCAATCATCTCCCATCAGGCCCCTTCTGCAACATTGGCTATTACAATTGAACATGAAACTTGGGTGAAGACAAAGATCCAAACCATATCATTCCACCCCTGGCCCCTCCCAAAACTCATTTCTTTCTCAAATTGCAAAATACAATCAGGCCTTCCCAACAGGCCCCCAAAGTCTTAACTCATTCCAGCATTAACTCAAAAGTCCAAATTTCAAAGTCTCATCTGAGACAAGGAAAGTCCTTTCCACCTAAGAGCCTGTAAAATAAAAAACAAGTTAGTTACTTCCAAGATACAACGGGGATATAGGCATTTAATAAGCACTCCTGTTTCAAAAGGGAGAAATCATCCAAAATAAGGGACTACAGGCCTCACACAAGTCTGAAACCCAGAAAGAAATTTATTACATCTTAAATCTCCAAAATAATCTTCTTTGATCCCAATGTCTCACATCCACGGCACACTGGTGCAACACTGCTCCAACCCCACATTTCCCCTCCATGCTGCCCTAGTAGAGGTTCTCCATGAGGGCTCCACCCCTGCAGCAGGCTTCTGCCTGGGCATCCAAGCTTTTCCATACATCTTCTGGAATCTAGATGTAGGCTCCCAAGCCTCGACTGTTGTACTCTGCATACCCACAGGCTTAATACAACATGGAAGCCACCATGGCTTATGGCTTTCACCCTCTGAGGCAGTTACCCAAGCTACATCTGGGCCTCTTTTAGCCATAGCTGGGGTTGGAGCAGCTGGGATACAGAAAGCAGTCTCCTGAGGCTGCACAGGGCAGCAGGGCCCTGGGCCTGGCTCAGGAAATGATTCTTCCCTGCTAGGCCTCCAGGCCTGTGATGGAAGGAGCTGCCAAGCAAGTCTCTGAAATGCCTTCAAGGCATTTTTTTCATTGTCTTGGCTATAAGCACTTGCTTTTCTCTTGGTTATGCAAATTTCTGTAGCCAGCTTGAATTCCTCCTCTGAAAATGGCCTTTTCTTTTCTACCACATGACCAGGCTGCAAATTTTCCAAACTTTTATGCTTTGCTTCCCTTTTAAATATAAGTTCCAGTTTCAGTTCATTTCTTTGCTGCTTAGAAATTTCTTCCATCAGATACCCTAAATCATCTCATAACAAAAGTGACCAATACGTTTCTTATCTTCATCTGAGACTTCCTGAGACTGGCCTTCGCTGTCCATATCACTATCAGCATTTTGGTCATAACCATTCAACCAGTCTCTAGGAAGTTACATACTTTCCCTCATCTTCCTGTCTTCTTCTGAGCCTTCCACACTCTTCCAACCTCTGCCCATTACCCAGTTCCCATTACCCAGTTCCACTTCTACAATTTCAGGTATCTTTATAGCAATGCCACACTCCTTGATACCAATTTGTCATATTAGCCAGTTCACACACTGCTATAAAGCATACCTGAGACTGGATAATTTATAAAGTAATGAGGTTTAATTGGCTTATTAATGGATAAAGAAATTGTGGTACATATACACAGGCAGGCATACAGGAAGCATAGCAGCATCTACTTCTGGGAAGGCCTCAGGGAGCTTTTACTCATGGCAGAAGGCAAATCAGAAACAGGTGTCTTACATGGCAGGAGCAGGATCAAGGAAGGTTGGGGTGGGGGGGGTGGGTGCCACACACTTTTAAACAGCCAGATCTCACAAGAATTCATTATCACAACAACAGCTCCAATGGGGATGGAGTTAAACCATGAGAAATCACTCCATGACAAATTCACCTGCCACCAGGCCCCACCTCCAACATTGGGAATTACAGTTGAACATGAGATTTGGGTGGGGACACAGAACCAAACCATGTCACCATCTGACAAGGAATTTATAACCAGAATATATAAGGAGCTCAAACAGTTCTGCAGGAAAATGCCTAATAATCCAATTCAAAAATAGACAAAAGATTTGAATAGAGATTTCTCAAATGAAGACATACAAATGATAAACAGATATATGAAAAGACACTCAATATCACTGGTCATCAGAGAAATGCGTATCAAAACCGCAGTGAGATATCATCTCACCCCAGTTAAAATGGCTTTTATCCAAAGACCGGCAATAACAGATGCTGGCAAGGATATGGAGAAACGGGAACCCACATACACTGTTGGTAGTAATGTAAGTTAGTACAACCACTATAAAGAACAGTTTGAAAGTTCCTCAAAAAACTGAAAATAGAGCTACCATATGATCTAGCAATCCCACTCCTAGGTATATACCCAAAAAGAAAGGAAATCAGTATATTGAAGAGATATCTGTACTCTCATGTTTATTACAGCCCTATTCACAATAGCCAAGATTTGGAAGCAACCTAAGGGTCCGTCAACAAATCAATGAAGATATTGTGGTACATATACACAACTGACTACTATTCAGCCATAAAAAAGAATGAGATCCTTTCCTTTGCAACAACATAGATGGCACTATAGGTCATTATATTAAATAAAATAAGCCAGGCACAGAAAGACAAACATCACACATTCTCACTTATTTGTGGGTGTTAAAAATTAAAACAATTGAACTCATGAAGATAAAAACTAGAATGATGGTTACCAGATGCTGGGAAGGGTAGTGGCTAGACAGGGAGAAGTTGGGATGGTTAATGGGTCAAAAAACAGAAAGAATGAATAAGACCTAGTATTTGCTAGCACAACAGTGTGACTATGGTAAAACATAATTTAATTATACCTTTTTCAATAACTGAAAGAGTGTAATTGGATAGCTTGTAACCAAAGATAAATACTTGAGGTGATGGATACCCCATTTACACCAATATGATTATTATGCATTGCATGTCTGTATCAAAATATATCATGTAACCCATAAATATATGCACATACTATGTACCCACACAAATAAAAAATAAATAAAAAAAATTTTTAAATAATTTAAATTTTAATTAATAATGAATAAGATTTGGTGTTAAAGATGTGTGAAGGGATATATAAATTTTCTTTTTTAAATTTTTTTATTATACTGTAACTTCTAGGGTACATGTGCACAATGTGCAGGTTTGATACATAGGTATACATGTGCCATGTTGGTTTGCTGCACCCATCAACTCGTTGTTTACATTAGGTATATCTCCTAATGCTATCCCTCCCCCAGGCCCCACCCCTGACAGGCCCCTGTGTGTGATGTTCCCTGCCCTGTGTCCAACTGTTCACATTGGTCAATTCCCACCTACGAGTGAGAATATACGGTGTTTGGTTTTCTGTTCTTGTGATAGTTTGCTAAGAATGTTGGTTTCCAGCTTCATCCATGTCCCTACAAAGGACATGAACTCATCCTTTTTATGGCTGCATAGTATTCCATGGTGTACGTGTGCCACATTTTCTTAATCCAGTCTATCATTGATGGACATTAGGGTTAGTTCCAAGTCTTTGCTATTGTGAATAGTGCTGCAATAAACATACGTGTGCATGTGTCTTTATAGTAGCATGATTTGTAATCCTTTGGGTACATACCCAGTAATAGGATTGCTGGGTCAAATGGTATTTCTAGTTCTAGATCCTTGAGGGATCACCACACTGTCTTCCACAATGGTTGAACTAATTTACACTCCCAACAACAGTGTAAAAGTGTGCCTATTTCTCCATATCCTCTCCAGCATCCGTTGTTTCCTGACATTTTAATGATTGTCATTCTAACTGGCGTGAGATGGTATCTCATTGTGGTTTTGATTTGCATTTCTCTGATGGCCAGTGATGATGAGCATTTTTTCTTGTGTCTGTTGGCTGCATAAATGTCTTCTTTTGAGAAGTATCTGTTCATATCCTTTGCCCACTTTTTGATGGGGTTGTTTTTTTCTTGTAAATTTGTTTGAGTTCTTCATAGATTCTGGATATTAGGCCTTCATCAGATGGGTACATTGCGAAAATTTTCTCCCATTCTGTAGGTTGCCTGTTCTCCCTGATGGTAGTTTCTTTTGCTGTGCAGAAGCTCTTTAGTTTAATTGATCCCATTTGTCAATTTTGGCTTTTGTTGCCATTGCTTTTGGTGTTTTAGACATGAAGTCCTTGCCCATGCCTATGTCCTGAATGGTATTGCCTAGGTTTTTTTCGAGGGTTTTTATGGTTTTAGGTCTAACATTTAAGTCTTTAATCCATCTTGAATTAATTTTTGTATAAGGTTTAAGGAAGAGATCCAGTTTCAGCTTTCTACATATGGCTAGCCAGTTTTCCCAGAACCATTTATTAAATAGGGAATCCTTTCCGCATTTCTTGTTTTTGTCAGGTTTGTCAAAGATCAGATGGTTGTAGATGTGTGGTGTTATTTTTGAGGCCTCTGTTCTGTTCCATTGCTGTCTATATCAGCTTTGGTGCCAGTACTATGCTGTTTTGGTTACTGTAGCCTTGTAGTATAGTTTGAAGTCAGGTAGCATGATGCCTCCACCTTTTTTCTTTTTGGTTAGGATTGTCTTGGCAATGCAGGCTCTTTTTTGTTTCCACATGAACTTTAAAGTAGTTTTTTCCAATTCTGTGAAGAAAGTCCTTGGTATTTTGATGGGAATGGCACTGAATCTACAAATTATCTTGGGCAGTATGGCCACTTTCACGATATTAATTCCTCCTATCCATGAGCATGAAATGTTTTTCCATTTGTTTGTGTCCTCTTTTATTTCGTTGAGCAATGGTTTGTAGTTCTCCTTGAAGAGGTCCTTCACATCCCTTGTAAGTTGGATTCCTAGGTATTTTATTCTCTTTGTAGCAATTGTGAATGGGAGTTCACTCATGATTTGGCTCTGTTTGTCTGTTATTGGTGCATAGGAATGATTGTGATTTTTGCACATTGATTTTGTATCCTGAGACTTTGCTGAAGTTGCTTATCAGCTTACGGGGATTTTGGGCTGAAACAATGGGGTTTTCTAAATATACAATCATGTCATCTGCAAACAGGGACAATTTGACTTCCTCTTTTCCTAATCGAATACCCTTTATTTCTTTCTCTTGCCTGATTGCCCTGTCCAGAATTTCCAACACTATGTTGAATAGGAGTGGTGAGAGACGGCATACTTGTCTTGTGCCAGTTTTCAAAGGGAATGCTTCCAGTTTTTGTCCATTCAGTATGATATTGGCTATGGGTTTATCATAAATAGCTCTTATTATTTTGAGACACGTCCCATCAATACCTAGTTTATTGAGAGTTTTTAGCATGAAGGGCTGTTGAATTTTGTCAAAGGCCTTTTCTGCATCTATTGAAATAACCATGTGGTTTTTGTCATTGGTTCTGTTTGTGTGATTGATTATGCTTATTGATTTGTGTATTTTGAACCAGCCTTGCATCCCAGGGATGAAGCTGTCCTGATTGTGGTGGATAAGCTTTTTGATGTGCTACTGGATTAGGCTTGCCAGTATTTTCTTGAGGATTTTCTCATCTATGTTCATCAGGGGTGTTGGTCTAAAATTCCCTTTTTTTGTTGTGTCTTTACCAGGCTTTGGTATCAAGATGATGTTGGCCTCACAAAATGAGTTAGCAAGGATTCCCTCTTTTTCTGTTATTTGGAATAGTTTCAGACGGAATGGTACCAGCTCCTCTTTGTACCTCTGGTAGAATTCAGCTGTGAATCCGTCTGTTCCTGGACTTTTTTTGGTTGGTAGACTATTAATTATTGCCTCAACTTCAGAGCCTGTTTTTGGTCTATTCAGAGATTCAAATTCTTCCTGGTTTAGTCTTGGAATGGTGTATGTGTCCAGAAATTTACCCATTTGTTGTAGATTTTCTAGTTTATTTGCATAGAGGTGTCTCTATAGTATTCTCTGATGGTAATTTGTATTTCTGTGGGACCGATGGTGATATCCCCTTTATCCTTTTTTATTGCATCTATTTGATTCTTCTCTCTTTTCTTCTTTATTAGTCTTGCTAACTATCAATTTTGTTAATCTTTTCAAAAAACTAGCTCCTGGAGTCATTGATTTTTTGAAGGGTTTTTTGTGTCTCTATCTCTTTCCATTCTGCTCTGGTCTTAGTTATTTCTTGCCTTCTGCTAGCTTTTGAATGTATTTGAATTTGCTTCTCTAGTTCTTTTAGTTGTGATATTAGGGTGCCAATTTGAGATCTTTCCTGCTTTCTCTTGTGGGCATTTAGTGCTATAAATTTCCCTCTACACACTGATTTAAAAGTGTCCCAGAGATTCTGGTATGTTGTGTGTTTGTTCTCACTGGTTTCAAAGAACATCTTTATTTCTGCCTTCATTTCGTTACATACCCAGTAGTCATTCAGGAGCAAGTTGTTCAGTTTCCATGTAGTTGTGCAGTTTTGAGTGAGTTTCTTAATCATGAGTTTTAATTTGATTGCACTGTGGTCTGAGAGACAGTTTGTTGTGATTTCTGTTCTTTTACATTTGCTGAGGAGTGTTTTACTTCCAATTATGTGGTCAATTTTGGAATAAGTGTGATGTAGTGCTGAGGAAAATGCATATTCTGTTGATCTGGGATGGAGAGTTCTGTTGATATCTATTAGGTCTGCTTGGTGCAGAGCTGAGTTCAAGCCCTGGATATCCTTGTTAACCTTCTTTCTCATTGATCTCTCTAATACCGCCATTGGGGTGTTAAAGTCTCCTATTATTATCGTGTGGGAGTCTAAGTCTCTTTGTAGGTCTGTAAGGACTTGCTTTATGAATCTGAGTGCTCCTGTATTGGATGCATGTATATTTAGGATAGTCAGCTCTTCTTGTTGAATTGATCCCTTCACCATCATGTAATGGCCTTCTTTATCTCTTTTGATCTTTGTTGGTTCAAAATCTGTTTTATCAGAGACTAGGATTGCAACCACTTCTTTTTTTTTTTTGCTTTCCATTTGCTTGGTAGATATTCCTCCATCCCTTTATTTTGAGCCTATGTGTGTGTTTGCATGTGAGATGGGTCTCCTGAATACAGCACACTGATGGGTCTTGACTCTTTATCCAATTTGCCTTTCTGTGTCTTTTAATAGGGGCATTTAGCCAATTTACATTTAAGGTTAATATTGTTATGTGTGAATTTCCTCCTGTCATTATGATGTTAGCTGGTTATTTTGCCCATTAATTGATGCAGTTTCTTTATAGCATCAACGGTCTTTACAATTTGGCATGTTATTGCAGTGGCTGGTACCAGTTGTTTCTTTCCATGTTTAGTGCTTCCTTCAGGAGCTCTTGTAAGGCAGGCCTGGTGGTGACAAAATCTCTTGGCATTTGCTTGTCTGTAAAGGATTTTATTTCTCCTTCACTTATGAAGCTTAATTGGCTGGATATGAAATTCTGGGTTGAAATTTTTTTTTAACATTTTAGTACATTTATTAAATTAGTAAATGTAATCTTAGAACATGTATTAGTTCTTTAAGAATGTTGAATATTGGCCCCCAGTCTTTTCTGGCTTGTAGGGTTTCTGCTGAGAGATCCGCTGTTAGTCTGATGGGCTTCCCTTTGTGGGTAACTAGACCTTCCTCCCTGGCTACCCTTATCATTTTTTCCTTTATTTCAGCCTTGGTGAATCTGACAATTATGTGTCTTGCTCTTACTCTTCTCGAGGAATATCTTTGTGGTGTTCTCTGTATTTCCTGAAGTTGAATGTTGGCCTGTCTTTCTAGGTTGTGGAAATTCTCCTGGATAATATCCTGAAGAGTGTTTTTCAACTTGGTTCCATTCTCCCTGTCACTTTCAGGTACACCAATCAAATGTAGATTTGGTCTTTTCACATAGTCCCATATTTCTTGGAGGCTTTGTTCGTTTCTTTTTACTCTCTTTCCTCTAACTTTGTCTTCTCACTTTATCTCATTAATTTCATCTTCGGTCACTGATAGCCTTTCTTCCACTTTTCAAATTGGCTATTGAAGCATGTGCATGCATCACGAAGTTCTCGTGCCATGGTTTTCAGATCCATCAGGTCATTTAAGGTCTTCTCTACACTGTTTATTCTAGTTAGCCATTAGTCTAACCTTTTTTCAAGGTTTTTAGCTTCCTTGCGATGGGTTCAAACATGCTCCTTTAGTTCGGAGAAGTTTGTTATTACCGACCTTCTGAAGCCTACTTCTGTCAACTCATCAAAGTCATTCTCCGTCCAGCTTTGCTCCATTGCTGGTGAGGAACTGTGATCCTTTGGAGAAGAAGAGGTGCTCCTGTGATTTTTAGAATTTTCAACTTTTCTGCTCTGGTTTCTCCCTATCTTTGTTCTTTTATCTACCTTTGGTCTTTCATGTTGGTGACCTACAGATGGGGTTTTGGTGTAGATGTCCTTTTTGTTTATGTTGATGCTATTCCTTTCTGTTTGTTAGCTTTCCTTCTAACAGTCAGGTCCCTCTGCTGCAGGTCTGTTGGAGTTTGCTGGAGGTCCACTCCAGACCCTGTTTGCCTGGGTATCACCAGCGGAGGTTGCAGAACAGCAAATATTGCTTCCTGATCCTTCCTCTGGAAGCTTCCTTCCAGAGAGGCACCCGCCTATATGAGGTATCTGTCAGCCCCTACTGGGAAGTGTCTTCCAGTTAGGCTACACAGGGCTCAGGGACCCACTTGAGGAGGCAGTATGTCCGTTCTCAGAGCTCAAACACCATGTTGGGAGAACCACTGCTCTCTTCAGAGCTCAGTTGGAAATGCAGAAATCACTTGTCTTCTGGGTCGATCACGCTGGGATCTGCCAACTGGAGCTGTTCCTATTCAGCCATACTTCCATGTGGCTGGGAGAGGCCTCACAATCATGGCAGAAGGTGAAGGCACTTCAGTGGAAAGCAGGGGCTCCAACGGGGTAAAGGCATGCTCCATAACAGATTACTGGCCTATAATGGCGGGTGGAGCCACAGAGTTGGGAGCACAGGCTGTGGGAGCTATGGCGATTGACTGCTTGGCATGTGGCTGAGGAGCCTCTGGGATATATAAATTTTCAAAATTTATTTAAGGGTTATGGAATCAATACATTTAAGTGATCCTGAAGACATGTTTTCATCTTATATTTATGAAATTTCTTCAAACTCCTTATAAAAGTTAAAGTATAACATGATTTTTTATTTTCCTTTCCACAAGTCTTGTAACTCTACAAATAAAGAAAATTAACTTAAAACTATAGTTAACCAAAACCATATTTCATAGGTCGTTAGTCTAGAATTATGATAAGTAATACACACATATGCACACACACACACACACACACACACACACACAAATAGAATTATTATGTGTTCAAATACTTTGCTAAATATCTGTTTCCCATATTTATTTGGCCATAGAACAGATTTTTTAATTCCAGCACCATTCTATTAACATTTAGTATTCTGAGGGACACCAGTTTAAGTAACACTGGTTTCGCATAGTACATTCTTAGTGAAACCACATTGACTTTTAGTAACATCCATTTCTTTTTCCAAAGTGCTTTTTAATACATTTAGAATCTTTCTTAGACTTCCACTCTTATGTTCAAATAAATAAATCATATTCTTCAATCATCAGTCTTCTGAACCCTCTTTTATTCTTCTTAGTAAGATTACTAATAGTTGTTCATCAGTTTCATTTACTAATCTTCTCACTACTTATTCTAAGTTGTTCCCCCCTAGCTCGTACTGCTTGAGAATTATGACAAGAGTATCATGTGTGAATGTAGAGTCTATTTATAAGTTTTTGGAATGGAGTCATATACTACATATACTATAAAGCAGATAAATGCTACTCTTAGAAAAAAATACATTGCAGAAAAGAACACTTCTATTTCTACACTACAAGACTTTAAAATACTTATTAAATTACTCATTATATGCCAAGCAGTGTGTATTTTATGTACTTTCATTATTTCATTTAACTCTTCATAGAAATCCTATGAAATAACTATTATTATCCTTATTTGATGGAGGATAAATCTAAGGCATAATATTTAAGCAATTTGCTCAAGGTCATGTAACTAGTAAAGAGACAAGCAATGTTTCAGAAGCAGATGTATTTAATTCTATGTTTTTAACTACTACGCTATACTGCCTCCCTGAGGACAAACTTTATATTTATTCCTTAGTATCTCAGAATGCCTAGTACAGTAGTTGCTCAAAAAATATTTACTGAATGAATAACTATATAAACAAATGTATTTCAGCTGGGTCAAGGGACTTTCACGCATTCAAAGAATTTATGTACTCTAGGAAAATATCTCTTTCCATCTTTAAACGCCTATTTACTAGTGTTATTCTACCCTTATCAGTCTATAGAAGTCTGTCTAAATACTATGAGTGTCTTTCAAAATTAATTCTTGAAATTCTGTAAATTAAATAAAAGGAAAAGGAGATTTCTGCATACCCTTTAATAAAGGACTGTATGATGTGTGAGGTCTCTGTGGATAAACACATAAGCGTAATAAACATTTTCTTAAGATTTATTTCTTATTTTCCTATAATAAGACTATTATTTTACTACAGAGTGATCATCTTACATATGATAATATTAATATCTTTTGTTAACTTAGGAGGAATTACAGAAAAAAGTAGTTCTAACTTTATGGAAGTCTCTCAGTTCAGTGTCTTAATTTAACACATACCGTATCTCCAGGAGTTCACATCATAAAGACAAACAAATCTAAGTGAGTAATTCTAACATAAGATAACGATAAATGCAATAAAATAGACACAAGTAAGATGTTATGGGAAGAGATTCACTAAGATAAGGTGGACCTGAAAAGGTTACATTCATTCAAAGACAGTTTACTGGATAACTACCACTTGCCAGGCACTGTGCTCATTATGAGAGAGACAGCTGTGCCTTAAAACAAGATTTCTACACTTTAGGAGTTCATAGCTTTGTAGGAATTACCAATAAGAAACAAAAAGTATAGTATTCACTGAGGAGTGTTACAGAAAACAGTATATATATAAAACACACGAAATAGCGTGGAAGCACAGCAAAAAGAAATATTAAATCTTCTTGGGAGAAATGGAAAAGATTTACTGAGGAGCTAACTTTCCTCTTTTAAACTGTTATTTATTTATCTTGTTTTCAATGTGTAATATAGTCACACGTCTCAAAATAAAGCAATATAACAAGGTTTATATTCAGAAATCCTATTTCTATCCTTTCTCAATCTACATGGCTCCTCCTACCCCCTCCATTAACTGCTTTTATTCAATATTGTGGCTACTTCAAGTGTTTCTTTACGTAAAAGCAAGAAAATGATGATATACTTCATTTTCATTTCCAACCTTTATTTATTACAAAGGTAGTGTACTATAGATACTCTTCCTTTCCTTGCTTTTTTTCACTGAACTCTATATCCTGGAACCTTCTCATATCAGTATAAATAAAGAGCTTGTCTTCATTTTTTGTTTTTCAAACAGGTGCATAGTACTCCATTGTATGAATGTACCATAACTTATTTAACCAGTTCTCTGTGATGTACATTTATTTCTAATATTTTATTAATCCAAACAGTATACCAATAAAAAGCTTTGTGTATATACATACACAGGTATATCTGTAGACATAAATTCTAGTAGGATTGTTGAGTCAAAGAACAAATTCATTTGTATTTTTTATAAATATTACAAAATTAACCTTCATAAGGATTGTTCTACCAAAATATATGAGAGTGCTTACTTCCTGAAGTTTATTGCTGAACAATCTTTTTCATTGTAGTTTAATCCATATTTCTCTTTTATGAGTAAGGTTGAGCATTTTTCATATATGTCATCAATTTCTATAAGTAGGAGGATTAGGTCTTATCTGTGGTATCAGTTGCAAATATTTTTTCCAGTTTTTCATTTCTCATTAAAAAAAATTTTTTTTTTGAGATGGAGTCTTGCTCTGTTGCCCAGGCTGGAGTGCAGTGGTGAGATCTCAGCTCACTGCAAGCTCCGTCTCCTGGGTCCACGCCATTCTCCTGCGTCAGCCTCCCGAGTAGCTGGGAATATAGGCGCCCGCCACTACGCCTGGCTAATTTTTTGTATATTTAGTAGAGACGGTGTTTCACCGTGTTAGCCAGGATGGTCTCGATCTCCTGACCTCGTGATCCACCCGCCTCGGCCTCCCAAAGTGCTAGGATTACAGGCATGAGCCACCGCACCCGGCCTGTCATTTAAAATTTTTTTATCATGGTAAGTTTTATGATCATGTAAATTTTTTGTTTATTTGCTTTTAAAGTAGTTGATATTATCAGTCTTTGTTTCTTTGGCCTGGACTTTTTACCATAGTTTAAAAGGTCTTTCCTGTCACTCAATTATACAAAAATTCACTGTTTCCTTCTTGTTCTTTTATCGTTTTTTTTTTTTCTACATTGGGTGTTTTTTTCTGGGTGTTCAGTGTACATAACAACCATATCTTTACATGTATTCTCTCCTTTGCTTTTTTCTGGAATACTTTAAAGCAAATTTCAGACATTACGTTAGTTCGCTCCTTAATATTTCAGAGTACATATCAAACTAATAGGACTTATTTTTCCACATAACCACCCTGTTATTACCATACCTACCAAAATTAACGATAATTTTTTGATAACATCTAATACCCAGGTTAGGTTAAAATTTTCCTATTATCTCAAAGATACCTTTTTCTAACTTTTTTCTCATCAGCATGCAAACAATGTCCACACATTTAGTTTTTATGTTTCTTATGTTTATTCTACATTCCCCTGTTTTTCTCTCTATTGTGTACATAAATTTAAGGAGCAGAGGGGAAAACCAAAAGAGTGAAGTGTTGCTCTTTGAAAATGGATTTACAGCCTCCTCAATTTTTTTTTTTTTAGGGAAAGAAAGGTGATTTAAACAAGCAAATAATATTTAGCTTTGTTCAAGCACATTTAATTTTATCAAGACACGATTCATAAGAAGTAATTTGTTTTTAATAGAGCTACACTTTATGGAATTAATCTAGGATTCTTTAATTTGTTTCTTATGAACATTCTTATCAGTTTTCATTTTACATACTTATCGTTTATTTCAAATATTTTCTTACAGGAGGACAAAATAATTTCAGTAATGTATCATAATTTGGGTACAATATGTACAATGACCCTGAACCAGTGTGGTTGGAATGTAGCGATCAAGGGTTGGAGTGACTTGAGATGAAGTACAAAGAGAGAAACAGATGCTAAACCATGCAGCACTTTCTAGGGCCATTAAGAATTTTAGTTTTTATCCTGAGAACAAAGGTGAGTCATTAAAAAGTTTTAATTTTCCAGTTGTATACCTTTAACTCAGGAAAACCACGGATATTTCTATGTGTGATTAACTATCTCACATAAAAATATACAAGGAAATGTAATCTTTTTGGCTCTTATTCATAAATATGTGATTCAAAACAATGAATTTTTAAATAACTGAGTAAATTATGTTGTCAAGTCTGGAAACATGGCATCACATTTCTGTACACATTTCCACTGACTTCGAAAGTTTATGTAGAACTAGAACTGACCTGCTACCTGACACATTCAGGGTTCAAAAGTTTCTATTTGAAAGAAAGTTATATTTATAAAAATCAGAAGTTTATATAGTCATCTTTTCAGGTGTTAACTTCAGTCCTATTCATTTTTCTTCTCACTTACCTAAAATGCATGTTTTTCTGTGATAAAAGCTGAAATCTTATCACCTTTGGTTGGTCCATTTATAAAATCCCCAGCTTTCATATGAAGATCTCCAAAGTGTTTTTTGTCAATCACTGAATATTCACCAAATAAGATTTAAGGAACTAACAGTACACAAATAAGATGTTAAAATAAAAACACATTCTCCTGAGTCTCAATAGCGATGTATTATTCTTGTGACAGCTGTATACATTTTTCCACACTCATTTCAGTCTCTCAAAATCAACATCCCTGGAAGACAGCATATTATGATAGAGAGAACATCAGGATTGAAGTCAGTTCCAACAGGATGGCAAATACAATTCTACCACATAATTGCTGTATATCTGAGAGAGTCACGATCTCTCTGAGCCTCAGTTTTTCCATCTACAAAATGGCAATAATAGTACCTAATGTGCAGGGTTGCTGGAAGGATTGAGTGAGATAGTTTAAATGAAGCATCTGGCACATAGTAGATGCTCAACATAATTATGATGTTTTCTTGTGGTATTTATCATTACTAACGATAATACAGTGGGGAATTTCGGATATGTTAGCATTTCCTATTATATATATTACCAGATAGCTGCTAATACCAGATAGCTGATAATACCTCATTGATAATTGATATATTTAATCAGCTATATATCTTGTTGATAATACCTCATTGACAGCATTTGAAGGATCATTGATTTTACTCTTTATGCCCCGGGTGTACCCACTTATAGTTTTATAAATTAGGCAATTAACATTACTAGACAAATTGATTATGCCTGATTTTGATTCATTTTCTTAATATAGTCAGTTTACTTTTATACACTTATTTTCTTACTAGAAAAGTAATATAACCATAATTGATTTTCATTTCACAGGCTACATAATAATGGATGTAAAATAGAGTTATGTTAACAATCATTGAACAATTTCTCTTTGACTCTGAACCCATTTGTTTTAAAAATAGGTAGTGCTTGCTCTACTTTGTTTTATTCATGGACTCAGTGCATCACAAATAGTTTTGCGAGTACTTAAGGGACATGGGCATCTCTCAGATGCTGTGAGAACCAGTCTTCTTGGCTACTATGTAATGACTCTTATTTTCTTCTCCTTGCTGTAGTAATGCCTCCTATGCCAAAAGAAGCTATGGGATCCATTGCCTCTTAAGATATCTCTCACTGCTGATGACTGTTGAAGGTTATTGCTGCTGGAGGTACTCCTCCATGTTTTTTTTTTTTTTTTTGAGACGGGGTTGGGTCTCACTCTGTCTCCCAGGTTGGAGTGCAGTGGGGCGTTGTCAGTTCAGTGCAACCTCTGCCTCCTGGGTTCAAGTCATCCTCCCACCTCAGCCTCCCAAGTAGCTAGGACTACAGGAGTGCACCAACATGCCTGGCTAATTTTTGTATTTTTTGTAAAGATGAGGTTTTGCCATGTTGCCCAGCTGGTCTACAGCTCCTGGACTCAAGCAATCAGCCCACCTTGGCCTCCCAAAGGGTTGGGATTACAGGCATGAGCCATTGTGCCCAGACAATATTTTTATACTGAGGCTGCTGATGTCCACTCTCCTTACCTAAGAGGGATATCTTTGTTTTTTCTTGATATCCCTCTATGACTAAAACATGAATCTCTATAAATGAGCTGGATCAGTAACAAATCTAACTGATATATGCCTATTCTGTAATTCGAATCACTCTGTCTAATGGGACTGGCCAATTGTCTTTGAACTCATCTTGAGTTCTGTGACTTTCTCTTCCCTAAGGACAAATTATTTAACAAAGGTTATTTGGCCCGTTAGGTGGCTAGGATCTTGGCATTGTTTTTTCAAGCAGTTCTCCAAGTATGCTCAGACACGCTAAAAGCCTAAGTGGAACAGTGGTTGAGGATATGCTGATATCCCCTACAACTTTTATTATACTTTTCCGTGTATATAAAAACTTTATAGTACATGTTACAGTCTATATCTTCACTCATGAATTGGCTCTTGCAAGAATGGGATAATAAGCAGCCCTTTATCTGGGCACTGTAAGCTTGATTAATAGGCTCAGATTCTCACATACCAAATCACATCCTCCCCCAGGATAACCAGAGTGATAGAACAAAACTAGGCTATTATCCAGGTTTCAAATTATTCCTGGTGTGAATTAGCACTCTTTTTCAAGATGAGCATTTTCCCTTCAGTTCCTTGTTCTCTTACCTTAGAGACACAGGCCTCCAGGTTTTGTTTCTTCTAGAAATCCCTGACGCCTCTCTAGAAAAGCCACATGTTCAAAGACCACTGTCCATTACAAAGTCTATGGGTATGGGTAGGCAGATTCCCTTGCTTATGATGCCAGCCACTCCAATCTCATTTCTAACTCACTCTCTAGCTTAGTGTCTCTGTTTCCCATGGAAATGAGACATAGTCAACTGTAAACTTTTCCTAGGCAAAAGACAGCCTCATCCATCAGTCTTAGTTCCCAAGCACTGGGCTCGCAGACGTAGAAAGTCTTCTCCCCAGTTAATCTGTAGTTAATAAATTCTACTTGTAGACCTTCTATATTAGATCCATCCTATTTTCTGCCAACTGTTTTTATACAGGCTGTGGCTATAAACTTTAGCCCCACTATATGGGATGTAAGTGTACCCCTGACATTCATTTCATACTGAAAAGGGAGACGCAAAGTCTACAATAGTACTCATCACCCATCTTGAAGTTCCTGGTACCAAACTTGAGCACTGACAGTACTGTTGTGACTCACAGCGGTATTTCATCTGGGAATTTCCAGGTGTAGTTTCTCACTTCACTTACCCACATGCTAGGTCAAGCTTATTAAATCTCCATTCTCAATAGCCACTCCAAATTAGGGGTCTGTGGACAGTCAGCACTCCTACCAAATACCCCAAAGTAAAAGGTAAACAAAGTGGGCATTTTTTAGAACCTTCATAGCCACATGATAAGAATGTTATGTGCTGGTTCCATTAACCCTTTTGCTCTGCCCCCACCCCCTATTTCCTAGTATGTACAGCAAAGTCCGATGAAATATTTTAAGTTGTGAATCATAAAGAGGATGTTCTGGATTTTTGTGTATCCACTACCTCTAGAGTACTTTGCATAATAGTCCATATATAGAGGTCTCCTGGAATACTTCGCATAATAGCCTATAGAGAGAGAAGCATTTCTTCCATAAAATCTAGGCAACTGTGATTAGAGCCCTTTAATTTGGGGCATGATGGGTAAAAGAATTGGTTTCCAAGAGTCTGCTCCCACAAGTTCTGCTATCTGGTTTTAAAAACAAGAAGTCTTTGTTCATTAACTCTATGAGCTTGCCATTAAGGATTGTTTCCAGATAGGCTGCCAAATTTGGAGATCTTTTGCAGTATGCAGTAGTTTCACAGTGTATTTAATGTCTTCATTCACCCCTGGCAAACAAAACAAAAAAAAATCCAGGTTTAAATTAGTTCTAGGGTCTTTTCTTTTTTAATAGTCACAGCCATTGCTTAATGCTCTCACAAGTGCATGCTCATATCCTCTGAGAAAAATAAGATGCATAAAAAAATCAAATGTTTCTACTTCCCTTACATAGACCAATGCAAAATATAACTTAATTCCTGGCTTACTATTTTTAACTTTTGACATTCTTAAAGTAAAATCTTAGTCACACTAGAAGAATATTTTTCAAAGTGCAGATCTTAATCCACTAAGTTATTAAATCAGTTCAGTTGGTCAAAAACAGTATTTTTATAAAAGGAAGTATAAGATAGAAAAATAAATATAAGAATATGTGGCATTTAGAAAAGTAATTATTTTGTGAAACTTTTGCTTCAGTTATATGTTTGTGTGTATGTGTGTGTGTGTGTGTGTACACAAATATGTTTGCTGGATAAAGCCATAAAATGTATTTCATTTGTGGATAGTAGTCAAAATAATTGAAGATTTAAAATCCACTATCATGGAAGAGTCACCAATCCCCAAGGTGTAGAAGGCCTTTTTCTCTTAGCTCATCTTGCTGTCCTCTACCCCATATGTTGAGGCACCGAGGGTTTATGCAAGGCAACATAGCTGATAGCTACTACAGATACTGTCTGTAGGTTGTCCTAAGTTTTCAAACAGGCTTGCCTTCCCAGAATGCCATGTACTCTGGGAATTCCAAATAAACCTAATTCCTTCCAAGGGGATAGTTTCTATTTCCCGTAAGTGGAACACTTGAGATGACATATGCACACCTTTCTTGCTAATCTTGGCCCTATAACATAGATTGAAGCCCTAAAATGATACTCAGAGAACATCACCACCCACTTATGCCTAGTGATATCTATTCTGAAAGTGGTATTCAGTCCCCTCTCCAAGGCGAGCAAGTTGTCGGAGACAATAAAGACCAAGGTAGGATGTGGTATTCTGGGAGTCAGTGCCAGCAATTATACTGAAATGGCTGTTTGAGACCTTGTTGTTCATGTAGCTAGGCTGATTGAATCCAAGAATGTATGAGACTTTGCTTGAACTTTTCTAAAGTTCTTTGCATGAGTCTCTCTTGAATAGCATCGCCATGGAACTAGTGGTTTTCTATAGGCATTTTCAAATTGGCTATACCCAAGTGGTTTGGGATCTGAAATAGCCAGCATCCATGTTCTTCCAGTTGCAGAAGGCATTGCTGTCATTCAGGACTACTTATACCTCTAGGTAGTTCATGCAACCCACTGCCTTTCCGTTAGGTGTTGTGGAGTGGCAGAAACTTTTGTTTTCCACTGACATATCCTTTTAAACTGATAAAGATTATTTTTAATTCATCTTTATCAACTCTTGGAATCTGGTGATTCATGTTCTACAAATGTAATAGAGTGATTTACTAGCTTTCTGATAAGCCATTCCGTGTATCTTATATCAGCCATAGTAATTATGTATGACTTACTATGCATATGCATACATACATAAATAGAAAGTATACATATGTAGTAACGATGATAATCTGTGCCCATTGAAAAATTTCCAGTTTTTTATTCTCTCATTACCATAATAGATGAGGTATATATATATATGGAAAGAAGAATTTGGTAATAATCCCATTAGTCAATTATCTTTAAAATGATTTCTCACATCATCAGTCTGATATAGCAATTCTCCTACATCAGTCACTATTAACTGGGGGCAATTTTGTCATTCAAAAGACATTTAGCAATGTCTGGAGACATTTT
Organism: Nomascus leucogenys; assembly: GCF_006542625.1. Lineage (NCBI taxonomy): Eukaryota > Metazoa > Chordata > Mammalia > Primates > Hylobatidae > Nomascus > Nomascus leucogenys. Next base: position 70,851,783 of record NC_044406.1, on the reverse strand, counting down.
GGCTTGTCACAACTGAGGCAGTGTTGCTACTGGCATCTAGTAAGTAGAGGGCATGGATACTGCTAAACACTATACAATGTGTAAGGCAGTCCCCATCTCCCCCACACAGAGAGAGAATTATTTGGTCCTAAATGTCAGTGGTGCTGATGTTGAAAACTCCTGTCCTGATCCTAATATTTTTGTTGTTGTTGTTTTTAAGGACTTTTAACCAAAGTAGGTCACCAATTAACTGCAGCTGATATCTGTTATTACATTAGCATTTAGGGCATTAACGATATAATCATTTATCATAATACACAAAAAAGGTAGAACAAGAAAGAATAATGTAGCTTTTGTATCCATAGCTGATCCTGACGTTTGACCCTGACATTTGCTTAAGTCATTCAAACATAGTAGGCTATTCCTTTTTCACACACTTCTATTTATAGAGAGACTATACCATGGCAATAACCCTGATCTTCCTTCTCAAGCTTTCATCCAACTTCTCAGAACTTGAAGAGACCCCAGTCTCAAAATTAAGTTAACTTACATCTTAGACTTGGAATTTTACAGGATAATGCCCTGGAGGAAAATAGAAAATGAGAGCTCTTTGTTTCTCTTTGTCTCTAACTTCTGGTGAGCTAATGTGTATAAGACAAGTAAGGGGAGTTTTGTTAAGGATCTATCATCAGTCTGCTGCTGGAAATAATATTCTGGGACTCAAAAAGGCTAAAATTAGCCTCAATCAATGTTACATACACTACAGCAGGCTTGATTCAGCTCATCTCAGTGGCAAATATGGGGGAAATATAATGAGTTCAATTTTAAATATCATGAGTTTGAGGTGCCTGTGAGTCATTCAAGCAGAGATGTCAAGTAGGTAATTGAATATATGGAATTGCAGGTATAAATAGAATTGTAGGCATCATCAGCTTAGAGACAGTAATTGAATCCATGGGAATGGATGAGAACAACTAAGGAAAAAATACAGATTTAGAAGAGAAAGTAGCCCATACTGAATTCTTAGGTACTTTCAATATTTGATGTCAGATAAAGGATTATTCCAAAACCAATGACCTTTCCACTATATTATGCTGTCTTCCAGATAGAAAGTGAGCTGCATTTAATCATTCAATAAAATTTCACATTAAGCACCTCTCATATGCCAGACACTATTGTAGGCACTTGGGATACATCAGTTTAAAAAAACTGACAAAAATCTCAGAGCTTAAGAGAGGTTATAGTCTAGTGAGTTTCTTTATAATGAAACAGGGGCACCCTTCCACAGCTCAGCTGATAGAGTGGAAGACTGTGGGGGTTATAATAAAACAAGGGTTACAGAAGGCTTTACTTCCCTGCTGTAAAGCCTCTAACCCCCTGAAACTCTCAATCCCCTCACCTTCAATATTAAAAAGAAATCCTAGACAGCATCTTATTCTTCCCTTTCCCCTACTCTAGCTTCTTTGTTTGGTACTGCATGTGACTAGTTTTTATACAAATTTGTCAGTTGCCTTGAACAAATAGATAATAGAGCAACCAAGAAATTAGAGAGACATTGACCTTGGGTGAAAGGAAAAAGAAAGAATGTCACATAAAAAAGAATGAGAGACATTCATAATAAAATAAATAACATAGGCCCAAGTTAAGATAAGTGGACAAAGAAATCTCAGTTCCTAGATTGACAAAATATAACAAAGTTGGGGAAACATAGCAACACAGTATTAGAGAGAGTGAGGGTAAGGAGGTGGTCCTGGTTTGAAAATGCTAGCATGCATTAGGAAGGAACAATTAGAGGAAAATGTTGTAAACTCACACAGTTATCTTTCTGATTCTGTGTCTTTCTTCTTGTTATCCTGGATTCAGTTTTACTCCCATCAAGCAACAAATTGATGTGAGTCACACCACATAATAAATACATTGAACTAAAATTTCATGATAAAACTTTTGACTTTCTCAGCACTTTAAAAATAGCTCTGTTATTTGAGGAGACTGGGATTCACTTAGGGAAAGAGCACAGTAACACATAAAGACAGGTTTTCTGCTGCTTCTTAAAATAGCATTGATTGTGTTGGGCATCTATCTGCTTTTGCACATCTCTGACATTTCTGTTTCAACCCAGGGGCCACTTTTAAACAAATATGAAACTACAGAGCTTTATGTGGCACTCCAAGGACACTTGTAAAATAATTATTTCCTTAGTTCTTTGCCATGCCCCTGACTGCCTAGAATTGAAGGCCTGTACAATAAATAACCTGTCTCAGATCTCAGGAGGATATTAGTGTACAAATCAGTGAATCTCAAATGGAGATCTCATAAGAATCTCCAGGATTTAGGGACTTTTTAAAAGTACACATTCCCCCATCGTATCCCCTGTAGATTATTATATATACCTCCTATCCTTATACATAAAAGTTACTTCTATAGAGAGACAATATTACTTATGAGAAAAGGTTTCATTCCTTAGGTTAGGAAGGTAGAAAGATTGAAGAATACTGACGTGTTAGACATTTTTAAATATATTCCATAGATAAATCTCTCTGACAAACTCCCAGTTCCAGCAGTAGTGAGTTTTCTATATCAGTAGTGTTTCCAGGCTAAAACAAACAAATCATCAAAAGTCTAGAGATGGAATTCCTCAGCCAGAACTGTCCAGTAGAACATTCTACCTGTCTGTCTAGAACTTGATTTAAGATTCAAGGGTACTGGCTATCAGGTATTGTTCCAGTTACTATTTCTATGTGACAAGTCACCCAAACTTAGTGGCATACAACAATTGATTTATTAATCTCACAGATTCTGAATCAGGATCAGACATTTGGAAAGGTCACAGCAGAGATGCATTGTTTGTGCTCCACAGTGTCTAGGGCTTCAGCTAGGAAGACTCAAAAGTCTGAAGGCTAATATTATATAAAGCTTCACTCACTTCCATGTCTGGCAGTTGATGATGCTGAGTATCAGTCATGATCTCAGCTGGGGCTGTCAGCTGAAACACCTATGTGTGACTTCTTCATGTAGCTGCTTGGAGTTCATCGCAGTATAGCAAATGGGTTACAAGAACAAGTGTCCAAAGAGTCATGGAGTAAACTAGCTTTGGGAGTCACAAAACATTACTTGTACCAAGTCACAATTACACTCAGATTGAATGGAGGGGAACGCAGACCCCATTTCTTGATGGAAGAAATGTCAAAGTCACATGTTCAAAAGAGCCTGTGGGATTGGAGATATACATTGTAGTCATCTTTGGAAACTACAATTTGCTTTAATCTGCCCACTAGCTACAATAACTAATATCCTCCCAACATTCAAAGTATTCTAATTCCCTCCTCCAAGACCTCTAAGTCGCATAATGACAGCAGCTCAACTACAAGGTCTCATTTTCTATATTAGGTCCAGGTGCAGATGAAGATCCTAAGGTTTGATTCTTTTGAGTACAGTTCCATAAGCACCTCTTGACCTGAAGACATGCAAGCTAAAGTTACAAGTTACCTGCTCTACACATTCAACATAAAATTATGGGACCAGGCCTAGAATAATTGCCATAGGCCCTCTCATGGAAATGGAAGAGGGGATGGAAAGACTGCAGCAGTCACTAGTTCATAACAATTCTGAAATATAGCTAAGTACATATTGCCAGTTCCTTGTTTTGTCCTACTGCTTGAGATCTACTCTCTATTACTTCTCACTCTGCCTCTAGTCTCTTGGTTCCATTTTCTGTGTCATCTTTCCTTGTTTCATAAAAAAAGCTTATGTTTGCAGCTGAGTGGTTTTTTTTTTTTTTTCAGTTTGTTTTCTCCTGTAGTAGTCTGGAAGTCCAAAACACTTCATTTTGTACTATCTCTATCCTTTTAAGTCCAACCTATTGCACAATTCCTTGAAAAATTTTCTGTGTACCAATTTATAATCCACTCTATCAGACAAAAGCCATAATAAGAGATTTCCATTGTTTTTTCTACCTTGGGCTCCCTGTGAGGCTGCTGTGGTATAACCCCCTTAAACTTAAAAGCTCCATCATTTAGCAAAAAGAGATCTGTATCTGTCCTTAAGATCCTTAGAAGGCCTTTGTTCTGTCTGAAAGGTTCTAGGAGGCGCTGCTTTACATATTTTTGAGGCTTTAACAAAGAGTCCCAATCTGGTTTTTATCTTTAGCCTAGAGCCTTTTTTGATTTGAGAATCTCTGTATGGAGAGACTGGGAAGGAGAAATAGTATTGTATTCAAACTCACCAAGTACTGCATTCTTTATAATAAGAGTGAAACCTTTAGCTCATATCTTTCCTTTTGCATTTTATCATATGCAGTGAAAAGAAGCCAACTGGTATTTTACACATCTCTATAGCTAGTTCATCAAGTTTACTAGGTGTATCCTATTTTTCATGTTACCACAGAAGGGTGTTGCTGACTTTCTGCTACTAAAGAACAAGGTCTCCCTTTCATAGAGCTTCCATTTTTTCTTACTTTCCTTTAAGCCCTCACCAACAGCCCCTTTAAGGCTCTAAAGGCTTTTTTCTATCACTGTCTTCAAGAGTCTTTGGTACTCCTTTGCTTCCTGGTCCACACATTTTCAGGTTTTCTTACAACAGCACTCTACTTACAGGTACAAAATTATATTTCAGTTAGCAATAATTGAGTAACAAAGCATTCTAAATTTAGAGGCACAAAACAACAACAATTTTATTATGCTTACAGATTCTGTGGGCTTAGAATTTGGAAAGGACATAACAGAAATGTCTTGGTTTTGCTCCAAAATGTCTAAGGTCTCAGCTGGGAATACTCAAAGACTAGGGGATAGGACCATTTGAAGGCTTATTCATTCATATATCTGGCAGTAAATGCTAGCCGTTAGTTGGGCCAGAACTCCTACATGTGGTTTTTCTATATCACTGATTGAAGACTTTATTTATAGAAATAATTTTGAGGGCACTCATTAACATGTGTCCAGGGGTGAGTCATCACAACTTGGAACATCAGATCAGTAAGGAAGCACAGCTCATATTTCACATAATGGGCAATATTCTTGGGGCAATTCAAGTTCAAACATGCACATACTAGGTAACCAAAACTTCTGGGTAGGTGCATTATCATGCAATCCAGGATGACATGGGGTAGCAGGAGCCACTTAACCCCAGAAGATCCTCTACTCTGGAAATTTTATAGTTGTCTATCAGTAGTTGGAAATCACTCATCAGATATAAACAACCAGCAGATGATTATATATGTCCTTGCTTGAGGTCCTCTGTGAAAGACACCAAAGTTGTAGACTGAACTAGGAACACATTCCACAGAATGATTGGTTGAAGATGTCCACTCAAAAAGTCTGCACACAAGCACTATTTACAATAACAAACACATGGAACCAACTCAAATGCCCATCAATGATAGACTGGATAAAGAAAATGTGGTACATATACACCATGGAATACTATGCAGCCATAAAAAGGAATGAAATCATGTCCTTTGCAGGGATATGGATGAAGCTGGAAGCCATCATCTTCAGCAAACTAACACAGGAACAGAAAACCAAGCACGACATATTCTCACTAACAAGTGGGAGTTGAACGGTGAGAACACATGGACACAGGGAGGGGAACATCACACATCAGGGCCAGTTGTGAGGTGAGGGGCAAGGGGAAGGAGAGCATTAGGAAAAATAGTTAATGAATGTGGGGCTTAAAACCTAGGTGACAGGTTAGTAGGTGCAGCTACCCACCATTGCACATGCATACCTATGTAACAAACCTACACATTCTGCCCTTGTATCCTGGAACTTAAAGTAAAATAAAAAACAATAAATAAATAAATAAATAAATAAGAAGCAAGAAAAGAAAAAGAAAAAAGAAGTCTGCACACAAGTTATTTGCCTCTGGACATTACCACAGGGTCTTGTTAATACACTGATAGTAAATTTTCGGGGATTTCTATTGATCTTATATCTGGAATGATGTCTTCAATAAGCCACAAATTTTCCTGAATCAAGAAACACCCAACAAATCCTAAACCTGCTAAGATATCTTTACCAAGGTTGTTATGGGATTGAGAATTGAGATTATAGAGTAAATACAATTTTGAATGAGCTGTCTTCATCTACAACAATATCATAAGCATTTTTCAAGTAATTGCATTATTTTCATAACTAGAAATATTAAATTCAACAGTTTTCCCTTAAGATTTAATTGCATAAAAATATTTGAATGATAAAAAAATTCTCCCTCTGGCTCAAATGATTATTGATTCATCTTATCACCCAAGACGCTCTGGCCCTCTGGGTAGGACTCTTACTGAACTCTCCACAACCTAAATAGGACATGATTGGCATATTATGAAACCTATAGTTTTAGAAGCACTACACATATTGATATAGATGAGCTGACAGCAATTGTGCAGACTTTTCTTTTTTTCTAATTTTTATTTTTATTTGAAGTTCTGGGGTACATGTGCACTATGTGCAGGTTTGTTACATAGGTGAAAGTGTGCCATGGTGGTTTGCTGCACCTATCAACTCATCACCCAAGCATTAAGCCCAGCATGTATCACCTATTTTTCCTAATGCTCTTTCTCCCCACACTCTACCCCCCAATAGGCCCGTATGTGTGTTGTTCCCCTCCCTGTGCCCATGTGTTTTTATTGTTCAGCTCACACTTATAAGTGAGAACATGCAGTGCCTGGTTTTCTGTTCCTGCGTTAGTTTGCTGAGGATAATGGCTTCCAGCTCTATCCATGTCCCAGCAAAGAACATGGTCTCATTTCTTTTTATAGCTGCACAGTATTCCATGGTATATATGTACCACATTTTCTTTATCCAGTCTATTATTGATGGACATTTGGGTTGATTCCATGTCTCTGCTATTGTGAATAGTACTGCAGTGAACATACATGTGCATGTATGTTTGTAATAGAATGATTTATATTCCTTTGGATATATACCCAGTAATGAGATTTCTGGATCAAGTGCTAGCTACACATTATACAAAAATTAACTCAAGATGGATTAAAGACTTAAATGTAAAACCCAAAACTATAAAAACCCTAGAAGAAAATCTAGGCAATACCATTCAGGACACAGGCACAGGCAAAGATTTCATGACAAAAACTCCAAAAGCAATTACAACAAAAGCAAACATTGACAAATGGGATCGAATTAAACTAAAGAGCTCCTACACAGCAAAAGAAACTATCCTCAGAGTGAACAGGCAACCTACAGAGTGGGAGAAAATTTTTGCAACCTATCCATCTGACAAAGATCTAATATCCAAAATCTACAAACAACTTAAACACATTTACAATAAAAGAAAACCATTAAAAAGTGGGCAAAGGACATGAACAGACAATTCTCAAAAGAAGACATTCATGTGGCCAACAAACATATGAAATAAAGTTCAACATCACTGATCATCAGAGAAATGCAAATCAAAACCACAATGAGATACCATCTCACGCCAGTCAGAATGGTGATTATTAGAAAGTCAAGAAACAACAGATGCTGGCAAGGTTGCAGAGAAATAGGAACACTTTTACATTGTTGGTGGGAATGTAAATTAGTTCAACCATTGTGGAAGATGGTATGCAGTCTTTTCATTACGACAACACTGGAAGGTAACTAAGCAATTTTTGGAAGAAAGCAATTATAGAATTACTGGTTTTAATCAAATGTCTTACTCGTACATCTCAGGACACAACATTTGCACATTTTTTTCAGGTATATAATGCCATTTAAAACATTTTACTTGGCTGGGCGTGGTGGCTTACGCCTGTAATCCCAGCACTTTGGGAGGTCGAGGCAGGTGCATCACAAGGTCAGGAGATTGAGACCATCCTGGCTAACATGGTGAAACCCCGTCTTTACTGAAAATACAAAAAAATTAGCCCGGCATGGTGGCGGGCGCCTGTAGTCTCAGCTACTTGGGAGGCTGAGGCAGGAGAATGGTGTGAACCCAGGAGGTGGAGTTTGCAGTGAGCTGAGATCGCGCCACTGCACTCCAGCCTGGGTGACAGAGCGAGACTCCACCTCAAAAAAAAAAAAGTTATTTTACCTGGGTCAGTTGATAAAATTTTTTATATAACTCCAGGAAACTCAGGCCTCATAATTCTGAGGAAGGCAGAATATTTTAAATATCCTACTTGATGGAAAATATATAGACTAGGTCATTCTGTCCATAGGTCCTTATGCCAGACCTATGTTAGATTAGTATTAGCACTCTGGAGGGTATGTGACTTCTTGTTTATGAGGAGACACCAATACTTTCAAGGTAGGGGACAGACATTGTGTAAGAGTTCCAGTTTTGGAAAAGATGTGCTATGGAATAATGCTGCCCTAACCATGACATTCAAGGAAACGTTTTTGACACTTTTATGTGAACAACTGTTATAGATCGCTAAGGCTGGTCACCTGGGATCTGTATATACAGCTGAAAGGCTACCCGGTCAACTGCATCCACCTCTTAGACATCCTGTTTCAGTCTAGCACCAGCTATGACTGAGTAAATACACTAGCAGAAAACACCTTATTGCAGAAAATTCAGCCACTTTATGTAAAAGTGTACCAGGCCCACTGGCAAGAAATGCTGCAGCTACTCAGTAATGATAAAATCAGCTAAGCCATCCTGCTCTAGCTTTATCTAAATTAGGGGGGGATCTTGGCTGCCCATATACCCACACACTGACAGATTTCAAGGCAATGGGAAACTTAATAATGGTCCAGCAGACCCAGACTCACTTCAAACCTGCCAGACTTTGCACACATGAAAAGGGAATCTGCTTCCAAGAGAGACCCACTACCTATAAGAATCTACTAGGGTGGAAAAATTCATGGAGCTTCTCATGCTCATGTTGGTACTTAAACTTAATTGTTCTAGGCCCATAACTGAACTATAATCAGAAGCATCCTGAACAACGAGCTTCATCTTAAACAACTGATAGTATCAGTGCCCACAGGTTATTCAGGGGTGCCTGCTTTATCAATCTCACTGACAAGCAGAGTGCAAGACAAGAAATCAATCTTCAGAGAAGCCATCTGTTAACAGAAGACAGAAGGGTTACCCCATTTATTCAGTCATTAAATAGATAATTATTGAAAACGTGCTATGAGATAGGCCCTTGGGATACAGTGGTGAGCAAAGTAGACAAAAATCCTTGCCCTATGGAGCTTACTTTCTAGAGTAGGAGATAAAAAATGAACCAAATAAATAAGTAAATTAAATTGCTTATTGAAAGTAATAAGTGCTATGGAGATAAATAAAGCAAATAAAGGGAATACAGAGATTTTTTTTAAATAAGTCATCAAGAAAGGTCTCAATGAGACACTAATATTTAACCAACAACTTGAAGTTTGAAGTTGGAAGATCCATAGGTGTGTGGAGCTCTAGACAGAGGGACCAAGAATTGGGAATTTCAACTCTGATTTAAACTTTAGGCTGAGGCCTCAGTCATTTTGATTAAATAACAAGTGAGTCAGCATGATGGTAGCTGTTGCTAATATGTGTTAGCCTGGCTTCACTTCTGGCCATACCTTGGCCTACCTTGATTTAGATCACATTCACATAGTACAATGTCTGCTCCCATTACTACTTTGGAGGCAAAAATATTGCAGGAGGATACCAACCACACCAATAACTACAATGACCATTTAATTTTTAGAAAACAAAATGACATTGAGTATTTTGGAGAACAGGTTGACAAATTCTATTCCATAAGCCAAACTCATCCATTTTTTTAATTGAAATTTTTGTTGAGAGAACTGTAGATTCATATGGAGTTGTAAGAAATATTATAGAGTGATACCATATACTTTACCCAGTTTCCCCCAGTGGTAATGACTTTCAAAACTATATCACAAACAGGCTATTTACAAGAAACAATCCTCTGACCTTGTTCACATTTCTACATATTTTTATGCACTCATTTGTTTGTGTGTGTGTATTAAGTTCTAAGAAATTTTATCACAAGTATAGGTTCATATATACACTATCACAGTCTAGATACAAAGCAATTCCATTATGACAAGGATCCATTATGTTGTGTTTTTCTAACTACTCACCCCAGCTCCTTCCCAATTACTACCCTATTCATAATCCCTGGCAATCTGTTACTTATTTCTAAAATTTTGTTATTTAAAGAATGTTTTAAAAAGGATTCACAAAGTATGTGATCATTTGGGGTTGGTTTTTTTCACTCAACTTAATTCTCTGGAAATTCATTCAAGCTATTGGATGTAGCAATAGTTCATTCCTTTACATTGCTGTGTAGTATTCCATGGTATAGATGTTCCATAGCTTAACCATTAATACAGTGAAGGACATTTGAGTTTTTACTGTTTGTGGCTGTTATGAATAAAGCTGCTACAAACATTCCTGTACAGCTTTATGTGTGAAAATAAGTTTTAACTCTCCAGGGAAAAATGACCCAGAGGGCAATTGCTGAGTGGCTGTGCCATTTTACATTCTCACCTGCAACATATACATGATCCATTTCTCCACATTCTTCCCAGAATTTTCTAATATCTCTAATTTATATTTTAGCTGTTTTCATAGATGTGTAATGATAGCTTTTTGTAGTTTACTTTGCATTTCCCTAATTGCTAATATTGTTGAACATCTATTTATGTGCTTATTTGCCATCTGGATATCCTCTTTGATGAAATGCCTATTTGTGTCTTTCAGCCACTCTCTAATTACTTCTAATTGTCTAATGGGCTGTAGGGAGTTTTTTGGTTAGGTTTTAAGAGTATATATATATATATATATATATATATATATATATATATATATACTGATATATACTGATACCCTTTCTTTTGGGCATATACCTGGCAGTGGGATTGCTGGATCATATTTTTAGTAGCTCTATTTTTGGTAGCTCTATTTTTAGTCATTTGAGGAACTTCCAAACTGTTCCCGACAGTGGTTGTACTAATTTACATTCCCACCACAAGGGTTCCGTTTTCTTTACATCCTCACCAGCATTTGTTATTTGCTGTTGTTTTTGGATATAAGCCATTTTAACTGGGGTGAAATGATATCTCATTGTAGTTTTGATTTGAATTTCTCTGATAATCGATGTTCAGCACCTTTTCATATGCCTGTTTGCCATTTGTACGTCTTCTTTTGAGAAATGTCTGTTCTAATCTTTTGCTCATTTTTAATTGGATTATTATACTTTTTTTTCCTATAGAGTTGTTTGAGCTCCTTATATATTCTGGTTATGAATCCCTTGTCAGATGAGTAGTTTGCAAATATTTTCTCCAATTCTGTGGGTTGTCTGTTTACTTTGTTGATTGTTTCTTTTGCTGTGCAGAAGCTTTTTAACTTGATGTGATAACATTTGTCCATGTTTGTTTTGGTTGCCTGTGCTTGTGGGAGATAATGCTCAAGAAATTTTTGCCTGGTCTGTTGTCATGGGGAGTTTCTCCAGTGTTTCTTTGTATTAGTTTCATAGTTTGAAGGGTCAGATTTAAGTCTTTAATCCATTTTGATTTGATTTTTGTATATGGCAACAGATAGGAGTCAAGTTTCATTATTCTGCATGCTGATATCCAGTTTTCCCAGCACCATATATTGCAGAGACTGTCTTTTCCCTAGTGTATATTCTTGGCAGCTGTGTTAAAAATGAGTTCACTGTAGATGTATGGATTAACTCTGAGTTTTCTATTCTGTTCCTTTGGTGTATATGTCTGTTTTTATGCCAGTACCATGTTGTTTTGATTACTATAGCTCTGTAGAATTTAAAGTCAGGTAATAGGATTCCTCCAGTTTTGTTCTTTTTGCTTAGGATAACTTTGGCTATCCTGGGTCTTCTGTGGTTCCCTATAAATTTTAGAATTTTTTTTCTATTTCTGTGAAGAATGTCATTGGTATTTTGATAGGGGTTGCATTAAGTCTGTAGATTGCTTAGAGTAGTGTGGACATTTTAATAATATTGATTCGATGAGGTATTTTTCCTTTTTTTGGTATCCTCTTCAATTTATTTCATCTTATTTTATAGTTTTCATTACAGAGCTCTTTCACTTTTTTGGTTAAGTTAATTCCTAGGTATTTAATTTTATGTGTGGCTATTATAAATGGGATTTTTTTTTAAACCTCATTTTCAGATTGTATGTAGATTTTGTATCCTGCAACTTTTCTGAATTTTTAAATCAGTCTAATAGTTTTATTCTGGAGTCTTTAGTTTTTTTCAAATATAAACAAGGATATATTTTTTCAAATATAAACAAGGATATATATATATATATATATAGAGAGAGAGAGAGAGAGAGTGAGAGAGAGAGGCAGAGTTTCCCTCTGTCACCCAGGCTGGAGTGCAGTGGCTTGATCTTGGCTCACTGCAACCTCTGCCTCCCAGGTTCAAGCAATTCTTGTGCCTCAGCCTCCTGAGTAGCTGGGATTACAGGCGTGGGCCAACACACCTAGCTAATTTTTGTATTTTTATTCGAGATTAGGGTTTCATCATGTTGGCCAGGCTGGTCTTGAACTTCTGGTTTTAAGTGATCTACCCACCTCAGCCTTCCAAAGTGCTGGGATTACAGGTGTGAGCCACCAAGCCCGGCCTGATCTTTTTAGTGTATTGTTGAATTCAGTTTTGAAGCATTTTGTTGAGGATTTTTGCATCAATATTCATGAGAGATATTGGCCTGTAGTTTTCTTTTTTTGACGTGACTTTGTCTGGTTTGGGAATCAGGGTAATAGTAGCCTTGTAGAATGAGGTTGGAAGTATTCCTTGTGCCTCAATTTATCAGAGTAGTTTGAATAGGATTAGTATTAGTTAACTTTTTGATAGAATTCAGCACTGAAACCATCAGCTTTTCTTTACTGGGATACTTTTTCTTACAGCTTCAATTTTGTTACTTGTTGTTCTGTTCAGGTTTTGGATTTCTTCCTTGTTCAATTTTTGTAGGTTGTATTTGTCTAGGAATTTGTTCATTTCTTCTAGATTTTCCAATTTATTGGCATATAGTTGCTCATAGTAGCCACTAATGATCCTTCGAATTTCTACAGTGTCAATTGTAATGCCTCCTTTTTCATTTCCCATTTAATTGAATCTTCTCTCTTTTTTTTTGGTTAGTCTGCCCATAGGTTCATCAATTTTGTTTAACTTTTCAAAAAAGCAACTTTCTGTTTCGTTGATCTTTTGTTTTGCTTTCTTCGTTTCAAAACAATTTATTACTGCTCTTATATTTTTAATTTTCATTTTGTTTTGTTTTTATTTTTGTTATTGTTTTGTTTTGTTTTGCGAGACAGAGTTTCGCTCTTATTGCCCAGGCTGGAGTGCAATGGCGCGATCTCAGTTCACTGCAACCTCCGCCTCCTGGGTTCAAAGCAATTCTCCTGCCTCAGCCTCCTGAGTAGCTGAAATTACAGGTGCCCACCACCATACCCAGCTAATTTTTTATATTTTTAGTAGAGACGGGGTTTCATCTTGTTGGCTAGGCTGGTCTCAAACTCCTGACCTCAGGTGATCCACCCGCCTCAGCCTCCCAAAGTGCTGGGGTTACAGGCGTGAGCCACCACACCCGGCACATGTGTTTTTATACTTTCCAAAATTCCTTTTGTTATTGATTTCTAATTTTATTCCATTGTGTTCAGAGAGGATGCTTGATATCATTTCAATTTTAAAAAATGTTTTAAACTTGTTTTGTGACCTAACATATGGTCTATTCTTGAGAATCATTTATGTGCTGAGGAAAAGAATGTGTATTCTGCAGCCGATGAATGAAGTGTTCTGTAAATATCTGTTAGAATCATTTGGTCTATATAGTGCAGATTAAGTCTAATGTTTCTTTTTTGATTTTCTGTCTGGAAGATCTGTACAATGCTGAGAGTGGGGTGTTGAGGTCTCCAGCTATGACTGTATGGGGACCTATCTGTCACTTTAGCCCTAGTAATATTTGCTTTATAAATCCAGGCGCTCCAGTTTGGGTGCATAAATGTTTAACATTGTTAAAGCATCTTGCTGAATTGGCGACTTTATCATTATATAGTAACCGTCTTTGTCTCTTGTTATAGTTTTGTCTTGAAATCTATTCTGTCTGATGTAAGTATAGCTACTCCTGTGCTTTTTTGGTTTCCATTGGCATGGAATATATATTTACATCCCTTCATGTTCACTCTATGTGTGTCTTCATAGGTGAATCGTATTTCTTTCAGGCAACAGATCAATGGGTCTTGTTTTTTTTATTATTATATTTTAAGTTCTGGGGTACATGTGCAAAACATGCAGATTAGTTACATAGGTATACATGTGCCATGGTGGTTTGCTGCACCCATCAAACCATCATCTACATTAGATATTTCTCCTAATGCTATCCCTTCCCTAGCCCCCCCATCCCCCAACAGGGCCCAGTGTGTGATGCTCCTTTCCCTGTGTCCATGTGTTGTCATTGTTCAACTCCCTCTTATGAGTGAGAACATGCAGTGTTTGGTTTTCTCTGCTTGTGTTAGTTTGCTGAGAATGATGGTTTCCAGCTTCATCCGTGTCCCTGCAAAGGACATGAACTCATCCTTTTTTATGGCTGCATAGTATTCCATGGTGTATATGCACCACATTTTCTTTATCCAGTCTACCACTGATGGACATTTGGGTTGGTTCCAAGTCTTTCCTATTGACAACAGTGCTGCCGTAAACATACAAGTGCGTGTGTCTTTATAATAGAATGATTTATAATCCTTTGGGTATATACCTAGTAATGAGATTGCTGGGTCAAATGGTGTTTCTAGTTCTATATCCTTGAGGAATTGCCACACTGGCTTCCACAACGGTTGAACTAATTTACTCTCCCAACAACAGTGTAAAAGCGTTCCTATTTCTCCACATCCTCTCCAGCATCAGTTGTTTCCTCACTTTTTAATGATCATCATTCTAACTGGCGTGAGATGGTATCTCATTGTGGTTTTGACTTGCATATCTCTCATGACCAGTGATGATGAGCATTTTTGCATGTCTGTTGGCTGCATAAATTTCGTCTTTTGAGAAGTGTCTGTTCATATCCTTTGCCCATTTTTTGATGGGATTGTTTTTTTTTCTTGTAAATTTGTTTAAGTTCTTTGTAGATTCTAGATATTAGCCCTTTGTCAGGTGGATAGATTGCAAAATTTTTCTCCCATTCTGCAGGTTGCCTGTTCACGCTAATGGTAGTTTCTTTTGCTGTGCAGAAGCTCTTTATTTTAATTAGATCCCATTTGTCAATTTTGGCTTTTGTTGCCATTGCTTTTGGTGATTTAGTCATGAAGTCTTTGCCCATGCCTATGTCCTGAATGGTATTGCCTAGGTTTTCTTTTGGGTTTTTATGGTTTTAGGTCTTACATTTAAGTCTTTAATCCATCTGAGTTAATTTCTGTATAAGGTGTAATGAAGGGATCCAGTTTCAGCTTTCTGCATATGGCTAGCCAGTTCTCCCAACACCATTTATTAAATAAAGAATCCTTTCCCAATTGCTTGTTTTTGTCAGGTTTGTCAAAGATCAGATGGGTGTAGATGTGTGGTGTTATTTCTGAGGCCTCAGTTTTGTTCCATTGGTCTATATATCTGTTTTGGTACCAGTACCATGCTGTTTTTGTTACTGTAGCATAGTAATAGTTTGAAGTCAGGTAATGTGATGCATCCAGCTTTGTTCTTTTTGCTTAGGATTGTCTTGGCTATACAGGTTCTTTTTTGGTTCCATATGAAATTTAAAGTAGTTTTTTCCAGTTCAGTGAAGAAAGTCAGTGGTAGCTTGATGGGGATAGCATTGAATCTATAAATTACTTTGGGCAGTATGGTCATTTTCATGATATTGATTCTTCCTATCCATGAGCATGGAATGTTTTTCCATTTGTTTGTGTCCTCTCTTATTTTCTTGAGCAGTGGTTTGTAGTTCTCTTTGAAGAGGTCCTTCACATCCCTTGCAAGTTGGATTCCTAGGTGTTTTATTCTCTTTGTAGTAATTGTGAATGGGAGTTCACTCATGATTTGGCTCTCTGTTTGTTTGTTATTGGTGTATAGGAATGCTCGTGATTTTTGCACATTGATTTTGTATCCTGAGACTTTGCTGAAGTTACTTATCAGCTTAAGGAGATTTTGGGCTGAGATGATGGGGTTTTCTAAATATACAATCTGGTCATCTGTAAACAGAGACAATTTGACTTCCTTTTTTCCTAATTGAATATCTTTTATTTCTCTCTCCT